>NC_067400.1:487756045-487953545 GCF_016432865.1 Antechinus flavipes
CTACTGATGGAGGCTTTCTGAATTTAATATCTTTTGGATTTATTTCTTTGTGCCAATTCATACTGTAGAGTAGAACTTTGCCCATTAATGATTACAATCATTTTTTCTGCTCTCATTAGTGTTCTCATTAACCAATTAGTTAAAAAAAATCATTTTTTAAAAAACCAAAACAATTTAAGTTTCTAACAAATTTTAAGTGTAATTAGTGTTGCTTTTCTATCTATCATAACAAAAGGAAGTTATTACTAAAGAAATTCCAGAAAATCCAAATAATCATTTAAGGTGTTGTTTTGCCTATAAATAGAACATGAGGTTAGCATAATTAAAAAATTTACCTGTGAGTTTTTGGTTGCCTTTTTTTTTTTTTTTTTGATGTGAAAATAGATAATGAGATATAGGAATAAAGTGAAAAACTAACTTGGGGGGGGTGGGGGATGGATGGAAGGGAGGGGAGGAAGTGTGGGAGGGGTGAAAGGTGTTAGAAAAGAATATACATTGCTATTTTTAAATTTTGCCGCCTCAATCATGCCATTCAATCCTGGCAATGTGTTTTTTAATCTTGAAAATAGTTACTGCACACCTTGGATATTCACCTTTATTAGTGGTCTGTACATATACAAAATAAACTGTACACAGCAACTGTTATTTATTATGTTAATGATGTAAAAAAATTCTTCCTATTTTGGAATATACAAAAATATGCTAACTTTTTTATAAATGTGCCATTAAAGTCAATAAAACAGCTTTGTTTTTAAGGAAATGCTGAAACTTTCCTTAAAGTTTTCCATAGTAGACTTATTATATTAGAGACTTCATTGATTGGGGGGGCTGGGGAGGGAGAGCAGAAGAGGGTCAACAGCAAAGAAAACATAAAATCTGAGTTATTAAGAAGAGCAACAAAATTAGACATTGGGAGGGGAGAGGGAAGTATTCTGATAGTAAACATTGAAAAATGGGATTGCCTAAGCAATTAAGAAAACTTTTGATGAGATAACAGTTGAAAACTGTTGGCTAAAATTCTGAGTTGCTAAGTATAAGAGTACCTTTGGGGAAATTGATCTACATTTCACATTTGTTCTAACAGTTTTATTTCCAGTAATCATGGTTTTACTATTTGGTGGGCCATCCCATGAACCCAATAGGTTAATAAAATACCCTCATAATAAACTCCGTAGTAGTTTTATTGGTAACAAGTTTTGTTAAAAACTAAAACATTTCTAGAATTCAGAATCACAGGCTACAAGATCCAATGAGGAAACAAATGAAGAATGGATTCCTATAAATTATTAGTAAATGGAAAATGATAGTATATAAAAAGAACATTGGACTTGAAATAAAAACTTTGTATTCAAATTTCCCTTATTGACATTTATTAGCAATGTCACTATAAGCAGTCACTTAATTTCTCTTTACCTCAGTTACTTTATCTGTAAAATAAGGATAATAAATAGCACCTACCTCACAGGGTTGTTGTGAGGACCAAACAGGAATGGATGTCTGTAAACTACTTAGAAAACCTTAAAAGTGCTCAATAAGCTATTAGTCATAAAGAAGTTTTTATATTTTCTCATTATTGATTGGGTGATGGAACTAGGGTACAAATTAATTTAATTGTTCAGGTGATCGAAAAATCTACCTTGTAAGTTGGAACAGATCATAGATTTTTAACTCGGTTTCTCATTTGTCAAATATGGATCATAATTTGTTTCACATAGTTCACAAGAGTTAGACTGGATGAGTGATAAATTTCTGCATAAAGACACTGAAATGGAACATACAGTGTGATATATTGTGTCTCATCCATGAAAATGATAAAAACAAAGTGTCCTAAAAGTAAAGTGTTGTGCTTTCTGATAACACACAGCCAAGGTGACCAGGCAGTTATACTGAAATGGTCAGTGTGAAATGATTTCCATTTTTGTTGTTTCTATCAGGTTTAAAAACTATGACTATATTTAAAGAGAAAGATTTAATAGGTGATTAAAATAGTATTTATTAGGAGTCCTTTCCAGTGCCTGCAGCTGTTTTTTTCCCCCCCTCCATCTATTTAGTGAATTTCTGAACCTGTTTTCTTAAGCTACTACCACCTACCCCACAGTTTGAGGATTAAATGCTTCTAAAAAAAAAAAATTGCTATTAAAGCACTATGTAAATATCACCTGTTGCTGTGCAAATAACTAAAAAACAAGGGAAGGAGGTCTAATGTTCTAGGGAAAAAGAATGTTTGGATCAAACACTAAGGTAAGTTAGAAACCTTTGTACCCATTTATATAGAAGAATCAGTTCAGTTACTAGGGGTGGGATGGGATGAATGAAGCCTTTGTAGCTCTTCCTCTTTAAAAGTATTTTAATAAGCACATTTGTACAAATTGAGACAGACAACTTTGCATAAAGTTTAAAAGTCAGTTGAATTGTTTTAATTAAAGACCCAAGAAGGGCAACAAGCTTGTTTTTGTTACAGTACATTACATGGCTCTTAGTAGAGTAGACAGCAGATAGTCAAGTAACTATACCAGTGCTGAAATTTTACTATAGCCAACTAGGAAATCAAGGTTATACCTTTACTTTGCACTGAGATTGTAATAAATACATGTTTTTACATGCAGTAGTTTCTTTGGTTGGTAGGTTAAATCATTCAGAAGAATTATTGGATTCATTATGGGAGGAAAAGTATAAAGTACTTGGTATAAATTTTTGAGTATATCACTGATCTCACAAACTAGTTGTATATGGGGGGGTTGGGAGGGGGTAGTAAGAAAGATGTCAGTCCCAGCAAGAAATTGACTGTAGCTTTATACCTACCCGTTATCTTGATATTACCTCTGACACAAAAATTAGTATTAGAACCAAAGTGGGACAGATTTTTGTCTTAAAAATCCAGATCTTTTCATGATCCTATTTCTGGTAATAAAACTGGTAGGAGATATGGGTAAATGAAGTAAAACTTAAGAGTTGTCAATTAATTGAACTTCAAAGACCATATTTTTCATAAGGCCTCATTGATAAATCTTACACAATGATATAATGTTTAATAATAATCTGTGGCTGTCACTACCCCATAATAGCCTCAAAACTTGGTATCTTTCACATTATAAAAAATAGGGCCAAAAGAAGAGATCATGAGAGAAGGACAAAAGCCAACTACTGCTGATAGGAAAAACTTGAATTGGGAGTTCGGTGCCTACCATTTAATGTCACTAGCGTTGTAATGCCATTAACGTCTCAATGTTCCCTTAATATTCTTATGAAATGACTTCTCTCTCTGTAATAGGCTACTTTTGCCCCATTCAGTTGTGTGAACTAATGACAATTTTTATACTATTCCACTAGATAATGCTGAATTTTTAAAGCAGTATTTTCCTTTTAAAACAAACTTGTTCCCATTCCAGGGGTGAGCATCCTAATAGCCTGTAGGTATCTTGGTGGGATTAGTGTTATCAGAACATAATCAAGTAATTGCATAGGGGGGGTCATTTTAAATAACATACTTGCAGTACTAAAGTACTAATTCACCCTAGAGAGAGGCATAATAAATAAAGTGGCTGAGAGCTCTCTCAGATGGGTTCTAAATTCAGAAGACATTCTACTAGAAAAGCTGCCATGATAAGGGAATCAGTGATAAAAGTTCCTCCTTGCCAAGAAAGAAAGGCTTTTTTATACAACAGTTTGGACTGGAGTGGCACACTGTACAGGAGAACTGGCCCTTTCTGAGGATGATGCTGAACGGCTGGAGATCTCTCTCTGTAGTTCTTCCACCTTCTTCTGAAGTTCTGCTCTTTTAGCAAGAAGTTCTTTATATCGATTATGGATAGGCTCCTATGAGGAAAAAAATCACAAAAGTCAGTTGTAAATCACAAAGAACACAATATGACTCCCCTGAGAAAAAGCAAAGATGATTCAATATAAGACAGAGAAAAAGGGCTTAATCTGAGCCTTACAGCTAGGATAGAGTCAAGAGTATTCCAACAATACCCAAGGAAAGGGTAACTTAGGGAAAGGCACAAGTAAAAAGTGTAACAACATGGGGAATAAAAGCACTTAGTCTGGCTAGAACATCATAAAACACATAATAGAAGCAAAACAGAACCAGACTGAAAGATTCAGTCAATAGGGAAGCTCTTGTGTAGGAGAATGATGTAAGATCTGTAAGACATCAATATACCTCTGCAGGAGGAACTGGAAAATAGAATGGATACAAGGAGACAAGTTATTGCAATAGTGCAGATAAGACCAAGGGTACCAGGCAATGTAAGTAAAGATAAAGGAATGGAATATGCAAGCCTTGGCAATTGACCCACATAATTGAAAGTACAATATTGTATAGGCCAGCAGTTTATACTATTGTCAGAAATAAGGAACCTAATACGGGTAAGAAATTCCACTTTAGACAAAGTGAGTTTCAAATGGTAATGAAAGGGATATCCTATTTAAGAGGCCCAAAAGGCACTTGAGACCACAGATTAATATTTATTTGGAGATTATAGACTGAATCCTTGCAAACTAATGAGATCATTATATGGTCTAATTGTGAACTGTTTACCCACAGAACATGTTAGCTGTAGTTACTTGCATAAGAAAAAAAAACTTTAAAAACCAAAACTTGCTAAAATTACATGTTTTTTATTTTTGTAAAATTCTCTAATGCACCTCAAAAATGTCGATGGAATTTCATGAGATTTTATGTAACATTTTTTAAAGTACTTAGCAATTGTAACATTGTTTCTCATTTAATATTCATAAGTCCAAATCACTTTTTTTAAGGGGAAAGAGGGATATATCAAAATTCCTTAAATGAAAAATCTCAAGCGTATAAATTTTACCTGTGGTTTCATCCTTGGGTTCCATCTGATGTAATATCCCACCCAAAGCTCTAGGTGGCGCATACTAGCTACTGGATAAAGGACATGATTGGAATAGCTCACATATAAGGGATTAGTGAAGTCTTCAAGCTGGCTATTTATATAGGACCACAGTGACACAGTTCTTTTGGGAAGATTCTGTAAAAAAGAAAATTTTTTTTACCAAATGCTATTTAAACAATATGCAACTGTGTGTATGCGTAAAACAATGTATACATGTACGTATGTGTCTGTGTGTGTGTGTGTGTGTGTGTGTGTATAGCTATTAACAAATTAACTGCCATTAAAATTAAAAAAAAATTTAGTGGGAAAATATAAATAATTCATAATGCAGAAGGGCTACTACAATAATATGATAGAAGGGATTCTCAGTCAAAAGTACTTCATGAATAATATGAATGCCTCTAAGTCAAAAGATTTTTCAGGTAAAAAAAAACACAAATTGTAACATTACAATTTCTTTTTAGAATTAAAATTAATGTCCAGAAAAAGACATCTATTATGAAAGATGTTCAGAACCCCCAGGACATGCAAAAGAAAAGGACAGGAAAACATTTAAGATTATAAGCAATTTCAGAAAAATTTCAGAAAAATCTTCCTAATTTCCAGTTTCACATGAGCCACAAAAATATGATTCATGATTACCCTGTAATAGTTTAAAATAGAGCATTTCTCTAACACTACTTTCCACATTTGCCTTAAAGGATTGCCATACCACAAGTAGTCAACACTGCGGGACTTGGAAGACACCACTTTATTTCATTTCTTGGGGGCATGCTACCACTTACCCATGAGCCAACTGTTCCACTCTGCATATAAACGGTATGTAGGCTGACAAAACAGGTTCATTCAGGCTAATGACAGGAATTTTTTAAATTAAACAACATCCAGATGTATGAAAGAAAGTGATAATATTTTGGCTTAAAAGAGGAGAACTGAGCAACAAATATGAGCTATAATATCAACGCTCAGCTGAAATACAATGAAGACTCCCAAGTAATAGGTGGAAAGGACATAGCGGAGATGGTACATTAGCTGTGTAAATTAATGGTATTTTACCTCTTTTCCTCTCTGCTGCTCACTGTTACACAGGAATGTCCCAAATAAGCAGCTGTATAGGTGGTCCAAAATAGTAATCAGAAAATATTCATTGAATTCAAATGCTGTGGGAAACTGCAAACAAAATAATGCACATGCAAACCTTTAGGGATCTTTTTCAGGAAAAAATAATTTCTGCAAATTAATACATTTATTGTGATGGCTTTATAAATAAAGCTTCAATAAGCTGAAAAATATTCAAAGTTATTTCTTTAGCATAGCTTAATGTTATCTAGCTGGCTCTCTTCTGAAACAAAAAAATCATCACTTTTCTGAACAGTAATTTCTGCCAAAGTCTCCTTTACATGTTTAGTGAGTGATTTTTGAGCAGATGCCAAGTGAATTGCTGGATTTGACCACTGTGTTTATGTACACAATATTTCTGGATGTTCTAACATCCTTCTGCCAAAATTACCATAAACAATATGATGAGTTAGGTGCAAAATCAGAGAGTAAATAGAAATTTTCTTCATTGTCTAAACAGTACATTTGATTCTAGTAATTACATAAAAATATCAACTACATTCTTTGAAAATCACAATGCATCAAAGCAAACATCCAAATGTTCATTTGTGGATAATTTTACAAGTCAGCCTACTTTTCTTTTAAGAACACACATTTTGCCAAAGTGGCACAAATACTAATCATTCACTCTAATCTTCTATAAATTGGTAGTAGAAGAAACTTTACTTCCTTTTTGCAAGGTAAAAGTTAGGCTGGGGGCAGCTAGGAGGACCTGAGTTCAAAACTGTCCTCAGACACTTAACTCTACCTAGCTGTGTGACCCTGGGCAAGTCACTTAACCCCAACTGCCTCAGCAAAAAAAAAAGGGGGGGAGGGGGGCTGGCTATATTCTGAATTTTAAAAAGAAATTAATTTTCAGTCTCTAACAAAGAAAAACAGACTCAATAAGGAGTGTAGAGGAAGTCATCTTAAATCACCTTATCCACTGGGATATGTAAAATGAATTTGGAGTTTCTGTTTAGGATTATGCCGCTCATAGTACTGTCAAATGGAATTCCCCAAATTATTACATGGCAATTTGGGGGAAAGTAAATATTTCCACAGTTTTGATTTCTTAGTTTCCTGCTTAAAAGAGGAAAATAGCCTGAACCCACGAGAAGGGAATAAAAGGCTAAAGATTAAAAGCAACTTTGGTTAAAATTTTCTTGAGAGTAACAATAGAGCAAAGTCAGCAAACAATCTGTTGACAAGAAATGTTCCATAAGCCTCTAGGGCTGAGTGTGTGAAAAAGGGGGTTGGTGGATGGGGGAAGGAAGGGAGGAACCACAGAAAGACTGCTGAGGAGGAAAATACAGCCCAACAACAAAAGCCTAATTATTGTCAGGGACCATTATCAAAAAGAATTCCATCTCTGCTGCTTCTTTACACCCTTTCTCAAAGTATGACTACCTGTTGACTGGCTGTATTTCATTCTGTCTGTGACCTATCCCTGCTTAGTAGAATTACCTTCCCTCACAAAACTACCCACATCATTCTGAGAACAAAACTGATTTAAGGGGAGTTGTCTCAAAGCAAAAGAAATACTATCTACTACTATGGATTTTATTATGTTATTATAAATGTGTTTTCTTTGTTTCTTGAGGAGTATTTAAAATCTAAAGGATTATCAGCAATTGTTAGTAGATCCTAAGTGTCTAAACTTGGGGACAAAATACCTCACACTAAGTGACGCACTTTGACTCATCTTAATAACTTTCATTCTTTTCCAAAAAATGTTAACATATCAACAAAATAGGTTAGTGAGGCACATAATTAGGTGTTTGAAATGAATCTAATACTGGATACTGTTTGAAGGATTGTCAAAGAAATACAAAATTTGAACTGATTTCTCTGAGATTGTTACATATGCTTCAAATGAGTAGAGAATTAATTTGATTTTAAATTAAAAAACCTAAAACTTTCAAGCAAGAGAAAAGGAAAAAATATAGACCTCAGCAATAGAATCAAAAAGAACCACATAGAAGTGTGATAATAAGTAATATGACTTTTAACAAATATAACAGAACCTACACATTCAAGTGAATGTGTTGTTAGCCCTTTAAAACAGTCATCTTAAAAGGCTATATACTTACTGCAATAATGCTGCCACTGCTCAAAGCAACTATTAAGTTCAACTCTGGGACTTGCCCTTTTAAAACCTGAATCACATTCTTTTCAATATCCTCAGTGTTAACAAGCCTTTATCCTTTGGAAGTGGATTTGGTTTTTGGAATCAGCAAAAGTCACTCTGTCAAGTGTGGTACATAAGGTGGGTAATCAAACTGCATGATAACATTTAAGAAGGAATAATGTCTTTTCTAAAATAGGGTATCTTGAACTAGTTATATTAATATTCTAGATGAGGGAGGTCTAACCAAAACATAATATTCTTTGATCTTTGTTCTGAACATTGCTTCTATTAATACAGGTAAAGAACTGATGACATTTTAGTAGGTACTAATAATACCGATCAAAATAATGACAGTGTTAGTCCTACTATATTTTACTTTGTTGCTCAGGTCAAATAATCAAGACTACTGTGTATGTCTGATTCTGGATCCTACATTTGAAAAGCCAGAATATGTCCAGAAAAGGCTGATCAGGCTAATAAAATAAATTCAAAAGTCCATGGGATAAAAGAACTCAATATTTAGCCTCAATAAGAAAAAGGCATTGGAACAAGTGGGATGGAGGTGAAAGAAAGGAAGTAACAGTGAATATTCCATTATCAAGTGGAAGAAGAAAAGCCTTGTTTAGACTAATGGAAGTTACTGGGAGGTGTATTTTAACTTTAGCATAAGAAAATACGTGACCATTAAGAGCTATCTTAAAAAAAGGAACAAGCTTCCTTTTAAGTAAGGCAGAAGAGATGATTTTTTTCATCAGTAAAATTCTTCAAGGCAGACACCAGAATGACTTTATTAAGACATTTACAGAGGGGATTCATAATTTGGGTAGGGAATGGGCTAGAAAAGATGTCTGATATTCCTTCCAACTCAATAGTTCTAGGATTTATTTTTAAAACTAAAAAAGTGATTAATGAAGTAATGAAACTACATTTTTTGTGTGACTTATAAACTTGCTCTGAAGGTGATTTTAAAGAGCTCCAAAAATGTTTTGACCATCACTGGAATAAGTATATATAGATAGCCTCCCCAAGATGAATGCAGAGAAAAGACAACAAAAACACTGGATCTGGAATCAGAAGACCTGGATTTGAATCCTGGCCATGCTACCTTGTACCTCTGTGTAACTTTGGCCAAGCCACTAACAATGTTCAGAATGGGCTTTATTTTAACATTTATAAAATTGAGTTCCTTTCCAGCTCTAAATTTTCTGCTCTGCTAAATGAATACTCAATTATGCTTATGTGTTTGATTTTTGTTAAAAAAATATAACAATAATAATAATTTGGACTCATCCCTCATATTTTATTAATAGCAATGACTCAACTTTTCCTGCTCAATCTTAAAATTAAGATAATCCAAGGTGAAGAAATAGTGTTGAATATAAATTATGGACTACTTTTAAGTCCTATGTCTTTACACTAATGCCATTTCCCTCAAGCATATAAAAAATGAATTATTGGTTCAAAGCCAGTCAAGACTTTACAATGCTCCAATGGTCATGTTCATCCTATAGTCTTTTATCAGGTAGTCTTTAGACTAAAAAAAAAAAAATTGTAAATACACAAGTAGCAAAAATTCTAAAAAGTTTATGGGTGTTTTCTTCTACAAGAAGTGTAATTCATATTATTAGAGCAGTTGGAAAAAGTCTGCTTTCTGCCATACTGTGTCAAGTATGTCAAGAACCAGCTCTGTTATTTCATGTTATTGAAAATTATATAACTAAATTTCTCAGGACCTTTCTTAAAATGTTAATGAACTTTAATAAACCTTTTAAATAAACTAATTTGTAATAGCTGATAAAATTACTATACAATTATTCTTACACATCCAAAAGTATCTGCAGAATTAGACCGTAATTAACCCCTTGCAGTGTATTTTGGGTCAAAAATCTTTTTTTCCTTGAAATAGATTACTTAAAGTCATATTGGATTTTATTTGCTTGAATTATCCAGATAACTGCTTTATTTAAGTGTGCAACCAAACATCAAACTATTTAACACATTGTCCAAAACAAAGAAAGTGACAATGTCACATCTTGGAAATTTTAAAAAGGTACTGAATGTTTATGGAAACAGAATTGTCAAGTGTGTAACACTATAGTGAATAATGATTTGTTGCTTTCTTAATGTGACAGTGAGTAATAGTCCTAACATCCAAAAACCTGATGGGAAACTTTCTATTTCACATGCAACTCGACTGTGCAATCAGTGGCTACATCTCTTTCATTTCCAAGCAGAAGACTTTGAGGGTATGTTCAGAGAAATATCCTGGAGATTACCTGTCTTGTCATCTGCCAGACACAGTCAATAAACTGAAGAAAAACAGGTGATCTGTCTGCATCTGCATGGTTCTTATCTCCATGGCCAATTCTCTAAAGCAAAGAAAAAGATAGTAAAAGAATGAGTACCCACTTTCCAGTACCCAATGAGATAGTTTTGACTGTACTTGGCACTGACAAGTGAGAACACTGCTTATGATAAGGAGGTTTACTAATCCAATAATCCACATCAACTTTATTAAGATCATTGAAAAAAGTAGTGATCTAAAGTGGCCTATTTCTTTAAGCATATTTGGCGTGGCAGACTAACCTCTCCGGCCTCTGAAGTACAAATTGTTTTCTAAGGAATCTTTCCATGTTTAGTGCCCTTTTATAATAAGCTAAAAAGACATGAACCATTCTAAATAGTGGTCCCAGATGCTCTTCTGGCAGCAATTCCAGTGAATGATTCAAGTTCAAAAGAGCAAAAAAAATTGAAAAATAAAAAATCTGGTCTATTTTTATAAATGTTTCTCATGTACCCTGGTCACTCTTGAGATCCAATAGGGCAAAGAGAAGAAGGTAAGATTAGAGACAATCTTTAAGCGAGATCCTGTAAAGCCAAAGCATACAAGAATCTCTCTCAGTGTTGAGGCCCTAGATAATCTGCCCCTATCCTTACTATTCAACCTAATTTCCCAACATTCTCCAACAAACATCTTTGGCCAGAGCCAAAGAAGTCTCATAACCACCTATCTTATGCCATATTAACTGTTACTTCAATACATTTGTGTTCATTCAGTTCCTTCTGCCTAGAATGTTTTTTTTTTTCCTTCTCCTTTGCTACAATATGCAATTCAAGCCCCATCTCCTCAATGAAGCCACCCTCAATGCATTTTTTAACTTCCTAAATATTCTATAAACTCTCTTAGGATTGGAGGCAGGGTCTTTATGATGCTTTTTAAAAATATTCCCCCAAAATTCCAGTGTTGGGAATAAGTAGACATTCCATATGCTGAATGAATATGGAGTGAAAGTAGGATATAGCTCTAAGGATAGGTTCAAAGAAGCCTACTATTCTTGAAATCATAATACCTAAAGATTAAAATAATTTAGTCAAAATCAAAATACAAGGTACTTAGTCTAAAAAAGGCAAGAAAAGAAAAATAACATTTTATCCTCCTCTCATATGTTTAATATGTAACATCAGATTAGATGATAGTTTCAACTTAAACATAAGAACTGTGTCTCAAATTTAGTATTTTAAATTTTACTGAGGATTGACTATATTGGGAAAAATATCTATGTGGGCCATAAACTGTCACATGCCCTTAATGCAGAGAATATTTATGCAGTTGCTCCTAACTTTGCACTGGGAATGTGGGCCAGCCCAGATTTATTTGGCTTTCCAAGGTCCAAATAATAATAATAATTATCATTATTATTATTATAGCATTTATGTAGATCTTTAAAGTTTTAAAACCATTTATGTACATTATTTCATCCTTAGAACAAACTTATAAACTAGATGCTAACATCATTTTCAAGTGAGAAAACCAAGGCATAGAGTAAGCCTTTAAGACTGGCTCAGAGGTCCTGACTCCAAGTTTAGCCTTCTATCCACTGTTCATTTCCTTCTAGGTTCTCTTTATAAAATGTCAAATAGCAGTATTCAATTAATTTAGGAACACAGGACTTGAAATCAGAAGCCCTGGGTTCAAGTCCAAGTTTCCACTTCTAACTGCATGAACTCAGAGCTTCATCAGTTTCCTAATCTGCCAAATGGAGATAAGTAATACCTGTGCTACACCTAGGCTTCATTTTTTGCTGTGGGGATTAAAATATAAAAATTAAAAAAAAAACACTTTGTAAACTGCAAAATGCCATGTAGATGTCAATACAATAGTTGCCTCTGATTATGGTAGTGATATTCATTTTAGTGGATGATTATTACTTAAAAAGATTACAGATTAATTTGCATTATATAATCCCAATCTTTAACTTCAAGTCTTAAAAGGAGGTATATGAGAGACATAAGAATGCTGTAGCATATTGCCAAAAATAACTTCAATTTAAAAAACAATAAAAAGGATATCACCAAGAACACATATGAAAAGATATGTATCAAGAATGGAATACAATAAATAAGAGATGCTACCTGTAATAATCTGACATTTTAAAAGAGGTAGGCAAAGGCCCCATCAAAAGGCAATGTTAGGGATCACACAGAATAAGAAGCAGCAGAAGAAATGGAATCTACATCAATGGAGAGAAGACCTACACCAATGGAATCACTAAAATGAAGTGTAAAGCTTATTGAAGTCATGTTGAACACCAGCTAAAAATTTTCATTTCTACA
Source organism: Antechinus flavipes (assembly GCF_016432865.1). NCBI lineage: Eukaryota > Metazoa > Chordata > Mammalia > Dasyuromorphia > Dasyuridae > Antechinus > Antechinus flavipes. The sequence goes on from NC_067400.1 coordinate 487,768,751, forward strand.
CAATGTTTATCAATTTTGCCCAGTATTGGATACTTTGAAAAGATACACAATTCCCTCAATGCTGGGTTGCAATCTTCAACATTTCATGAATTCATCTACTGTTGTAGATGAAAACATGATCTAGCAGCTAATCTTTTAGTGATTTGCTATTAATAAACTTTCCATCAAGATGAACTTTTGATAGAAGTAGGTCTTTGATGAAGGAAAAAGTACTTGGATATTGGATTTTATTTTCCAATCTGAGTGAAAATATTTATTGAAAAATTTGGTTTAGGCTTTGTCTAAATTATTTTAGACTATTCCTATAAGAACAATGCTTATATGGACAAATGCTTTGAATCAAACTAAAGAACATACATCCTTTTAGGACTGTAAAAAAGAGGTTTTTAAAAATTTTTTGTATTTATGCTTATATCAAATCTAATTAATAGCTGTTGCTATACATTAATAAGTCTAAGAAATGAAAACGAATCCTGGATTTATGCTTATAATTTGGTTTTGGACTGTCACATATGTTCAGTAATAAGACATACGTAAGAGTCTGTGTTGGACACAAAATTTGCATTGGAGAGTTAGTATAGCCCTATAATGTCACAAATGAAACTAATATAAACAATGTAGGATTTGTTAACAAAACCAAGTGCCAGATTAGAGTATCAAGTTCAAATAAACAACTGCTTTCCAGAACAAGTGATAAAAGATATATATAGACCTTTGAGTCAATTAACCAATTAAAATATGCATTTTAAACAAAAAAGAACATTTAATTTACTCACTAATTGAAATCGATGTCCAAAGCTCAACCACTCTTTTTCCACAAGAATTTCAAATCCTCTCATAGTTCGATAATAACCATCCAGCATAAGCATAGCCAAGGAGGTAAGCTGAGCAGTTCGGTCCCATCCATCACTGCAGTGTACCACCACAGAAGTTTTCCCTGACTCTACCTTGTCAGCAATCCTAAGAGCCCCAGCAAGAATGAGCTTAAAAGACAAGTTTAGGGGGGGAAAAAATACAATAAATAGAGACAAAGTTCTTATTGGTAATATGAAGTAGAATTCTTAAGGATAAAAGATTTGTCATTTGTAATGACTTATTGTATGACTATATTGTAATGACTATTACCAACCAATCCTTTCCTAAGGATATTCTAAAGATGTTAACCCATGAGAAAGTCTTCAAAAGCACTAAACATAAACAATCGCACCTTTAAATGTGGTAAGACTTCATTAATTCAGATCCTAATCATTTGAGTGAAAGGCTGGAAGATCGGGATGTCTGCATTATACTTGAAGAGTTTTGTTTACCAATTAATTGTGTACAAGAAGAATTGATTTAAAAGAACAATCTTTTAATTCCAAAACTGTTCAGAAGCACCTAAATCACCAGAAACTAGTATACTAACAAATCATTTCTATCTTAATATTCTTTCTGTCCTTTCTGGGTAATAGTGACCCTCAAAACTTTACTGAATAGAGAGGTAACATGGTCAGACTTGCACTTTAGGAAGATCCCAGGCAGCTGAGTGCAGATTCACCTGGAGTGGGGAGAAACTTGAGGCTGGGAAACCAATCAACAGACAATGACAACAGTCACAGTGAGGTGATGAGAGCCTGCACCAGGATTGTGGCTCCATCAGAAAAAAAGAAGATATAAGAAGATAAAATCGACAGAACTTGGCAACAGAATAAATAAGATTGAAAGAGTGGAAATAGGGTGGCCTCTAGATTGCAAGCCTAGATGACTGGTAGGAGAGAGGTGCCTTTGACATCAATAGAGTTGGAAGGATTTGGGGAAGAAAAATAAGTTCAGTTAGGAACATGTGCTTAAAAAGTATGGGACATCCGGTTTAAGATGTCCAAAAAGCAGCTGCAAATATGTTAATCCTGAATAAGTAAATATGTTAATCCTGAATAAGTAGATTTGAGAAACATCAGCATAGAGATAATCGAATCCATGAGATCTAATGAGATTTCCTAATTAAATACAAGAAAGAAGGTTCAAGACAGTGTTGTGGGATACCCAGAGTTAGCGAGTATGATCTAAATGAAAATCCATCAAAAGAGACTGGAAAGGAGTGGATAAATCAGTAGGGGAAGAATCAGGATAGAACAATGTCATCAAAACTTGGAAAGAGGAAAATATCAAAGAGAGTAAGATCAACAATGTCAAAGACTGCAGAGAGATCAAGAAGGATAAGGACTAGGAAAAATTCCATTAAATTTAGCAATTAAGAGACCACTAGTAACTTTGGAAAGAATAATTTCAGTTGAAAGATAAGGTTGAAAGGCAGAAAATCAACAGTAAAGAGATGGGGAAAAGTTGAAGTATCTATTGTAGATGGCCTCTTAAGGAGTTTAGCCACGAGAGGACAGACACGGAAAAAAGCTAGTGGGGACTGATGGATGATGCAAGGGTTTTCTGAGGACAGGGGAGAGATGAGAATGTCTGTAGGCACTAGGGAAGTGACCAGGAGACCAGGACAGTTTGGAAATAAAGGAGAGGAGGGATTAGGACACAAGAGGTATTCTGAAGAATATGGGATGGAATGGAATCACTTATGCATGTGAAGAGGTTTGCCTTAGTAAGGAGAAAGGCTACCTCATGATGTGCAATGGGTAGAGGCAGAGATAGTGACAGAAAACATCTGGAAGATATGAACTGAAGGAAAAAGGTAGAAGAGGAAACTATTGGTGAATGGTTTCAATTTTTTCCTGAGAGAGAAGAAGAAGAACCATAAGAAGTTTGATGAAGAATGTAAAGGTTAGAGGAAAAAAAGAGACTGTGGTGAGTGCATTAGAGTCATTAGATTCTAGAAATTATTCAAGCTAGTATACCAGCTGTTTCTATGTAGGAACTTTTCTAAATTCCCTAAGTCAGAAGATGAATGGAATGGGAAAGATAAAGATTTAAATATGAAAGCAAGTTTTATTTATAGAACATGTATTTTAGAGAACACAGTAGAAAGTGTGGCTGGCGTTGGAATGTGATACTGAATGACTGGATTGAGGGAACAATAAAAAGGGAGGGTGGAGAATAGAGTTTAATGATGGTCAGAGGTCAGGTTCACTGGGATGGGGAAGATAGGACCAGATGGAACTTTGTTAGTCACTGCCAAATGATTTCAGGAACTTATTAACATCAAGAATTCAGCCTCAGGATGGTGTCTTCTCAAGGGTGTTAGGTAGGTCAAGGGAGGGGACCAGTAAAAGGAGCTAATGGACTGGCATTTCTCTCCTATCATTGTAGACAGGAAGGGTCCTCTGAAAGAGGAGAGGACAGGCCAAGGCACCTGCATGAGATTGAAGGGTATCTCTTTGAACCTCTGCCAAGCAGGAGACCAGCATGTGCTTGCTGCCAGAAGGGCATTTCTGATCTGAAGGAAAGAAAAGCATTTAGTGTGGAAAAGAAAACTTAGGGAGACCACGACAGCTTCTCTGAGGCAGTCACAAAGCTTACATGTATTGGAGAGATTTGATTTTTACTCCTTGGCACTAGAAATTAGAATTAGGAACAATGTGGGCAAATTGCAAATTAGTATGATAGATTTATATGGGGAAAACTACTAAGAGCCATCCAAAAAAGGAACAGACTACCTCAAGAGATAATGGATGATTACCTGTCTGGTATAGGGTAAGGAGGAGTTGTTCTTTTAGCTAGAGCTAGAAGGCCTCTGGGCTCCCTTCCAACTCTGAGATTCTGAGATTTCTCATTCTGAATATTAATAAAGAAGCTGAAGTAATCTAGTTTTGTTTGGATATATGTTGTTGGCCATTGGAACCTGGGCTCCAACTTAAAGGAGTTCAGTTACTTAACATAACTACTTTATGTTAATAACTCATATTTATAGAATGATAAGATCATAGTTTTAATGGAAGAGGCAGCAGAGGCCATTATTCTAAGATTTTTATTTTGTAGAGGAAACAGGCCCCTGATCAGCTGACTTGCCCCAGGTCACACAAGCAGCATCAGTGGCAATATTTCAATCTACCTCTGAACCAACAGTCCTTCTGAATGGGTCCATCCACCCTGGACCCATTCATTATTTAAGTTAGAAATAAAACATTCAACACTCAGATTTCATTGCCGAAGTTTCATCTTCAATTCATTTATTAAACATTTTATTATCTCTAACATCTCTGCATAATACTAAGGGAGCTCTTAATGATATGTGAAATATATAATCCCTGTCTTCAAGAAGCTTAAATTCTACTAGTTACCAAGACATACATGAAAGAGAAAAGAATATAAAGCTGTATATATAAGGGCCAAAAAAGAAATATATAAACAATAAGAACTTTATAGTAGTTAAGGAAATGGTGATCAACATAAACTGGGAAAACAGGGAACAGTGCTATGGAGGTGGGCACTTTAGCAAAGTCTTGGAAAAAAAAAAAAGAGTAGGATACAGATAAACAAGAGTGAAGGATATTCCAGAAGGGGGGAGTATGAACAGGTAAAAAGAATGCATCTCCTTCACCTAAACAACAGACACTAAAACTGATCTTCCAAAGCAAAACTATCTTTTCCCTTGAGTTTAAGAATAATTAACAGCACTTATTTACCACTTCAAGGTTTGCAAAACATATTTCAAGTGCTGCCTCATTTGATCCTCACAATAATATTGTTAATTAAGATGCTATTATTCCCATTTTACAGAAAAAGTGAGACTGAGAAAGGTTAAGTGACCTATCTAGGGTAACACAAATGGGTGAATAGCTGAGGCTGAATTGCAACTTGGGTCTTCCTGACTCCAAGTCCAGCATTCTATCCATTGACCCTTAGCTGCCTAGTTTAAGAATTACAATAAATTTGGAACCAACTACATGAGAACAAGATAGATAAAAGAATAAATAAAACCAGTACTAGTAATAGTATTAGCCCAGACCATAAAAACACAGACCTTACCTTAATATGTTCTAGCCAATGTGTAGATTCCAAGTTAGATAACCAATGAGTTTCCTCGATGTTGGGGTACACAATCTCTTTTAATTTTCTTAAAGATTCTCTCATGACATGAATATTGTGGATATCCAGAAAAATGAGTTCTGCATTCTGATATGCATCCTCACTCTCATAACCACCACCTTTAGCCTAGAAAGAAAAGACATCACAATAAATCATAAGTGAACATAGACAACTTAATATTTAACATCATTGAGTAGCAATTAGGAGAAGACAAAATTGCCTAGCACCAAGGAGACCAGGTGAGAAAGTGTAGGTGGTTCGGTTCTCATCTTTTGAGTGACACTTTCTTGAAAGCCTCCTTTCTTGCTTCCTACACTATTCTAGTTCTCCTTGTTCTTCTTCAGTAGCTCCTATTCCTCTTTCCCACCCCTAAATATAGGGATTCTCCATGTACTAGATTTAGCACTTTTCCCTCAGCACTTTTTCTGATGTTTTTATTCATTCCTGTTACTTTCAATTATCCCTTATATGCAAATGACTTATATCTCCAACCTCGAGTCATTTTTCTTTTTCTTTTTTTATTATAGCTTTTTATTTACAAGATATATGCATAGGTAATTTTTCAGCATTGACAGTTGCAAATCCTTTTGTTCCTACTTAAGTTCTGCTTACTTCACTCAGCATTAGTTCATGTAAGTCTCTCCAGGCCTTTCTAAAATCATCCTGTTGGTCATTTCTTCCCGAACAATAATATTCCATAATATTCATATACCACGATTTATTCAGCCATTCTCCAATTGATGGGCATCCACTTAGTTTCCAGTTTCTGGCCACTACAAAGAGGGCTGCCACAAACATTCTTGCACATACAGGTTTCTTTCCCTTCTTTAGTATCTCTTTGGGGTATAAGCCCAGTAGAAACACTGCTGGATCAAAGGGTATGCACAGTTTGATAACTTTTTGAGCATAGTTCCAAATTGCTCACCAACAACACATCAGTGTCCCTGTTTTCCCACATCCCGTCCAACATTCCACATTATCTTTCCCTGTCATTCTAGCCAATCTGACAGGTGTGTAGTGGTATCTCACAGGTGTCTTAATTTGCATTTTCGAGTCATTTTTCAATCTTCAGGGCTACATTACTAGTTACATGCTGGACATTTCCATCCTGTTAGAAATGCTAGACTGCAAGTACTATTATATACCCTTTTCTATGCTTTACCTGGAATAGTTTAGAGTGATTTAGGTTTCAGAAATATCTTCACTGTCCCTGGAAAACCTATTCTGCAGATAGAAAACCTTCATTTCTTTGGTAATGTTAAGCTCAATTTTTTTTTCTTAGTTTTATCCTATCACATTTGTATTCCTCTCTCTGAGTAGAATTAATTCTTTCTCTCCTTTTCCATTTCCCTCCACTCAACACACTTGAATAGCTAATCTGTTTTTCAAAAGGCCTGTTTCAATATCCTTACCAACTATTCAATCCTTCTGACAATCCTTACTCTTCATTACTCCTCAATTCAAATATATCTGTTGTTATTTGCATAAAACTTGACTGCTTCTGCCAGAACACTCAAATATGCCATTTCTCCTATCCAAAATGTCCTCCTTTTAGTTCATTCATCATACCCATGTATACATTCATTTGCGTGTCATGGCATTACTTCCTTGATGTGATGATCATCTTTGAGAATGAAGGACAAACATCATATACATGCAAGTGACTAATTCCTATTTCATTAGAGAGCTTTCAATTTTGCTCTCCCTCTTCTTCCTTACTACATATACCCAAACCAATTGACAACATCTCCATGCTGTTTTTCTCTGTTCTAGTCTCTGAAAAAGAAGTGAGGTGGTCCTCATCAAAGGCAATCCTTTTACTTCTGTTTTGATTCCACTGCTTTTTGTCTCCCCGGGAAATTTGTCCTTTCCTGTCCACCTACCTGTCTTCCTAGCACACACACACACAGACAAAGAGACACACACGTGAGGGAGCTCGTGCGTGCACGCACACACACACACACACACACACACACACACACACACACACAAACATCCCCTTTCAAACCTATCAATAAGATTCTTCCATCCTTTAAAAAACAAGAACAAAAACTACACTTGGCCTTGCCATCCTCTAAAACTATCTCCTGACAGACCTCTCCTCCATCTGGGTTACTGTTGATAGATGATTGAGCCTGGAGTCAGAAAAATCTGAGTTCAAATGCAAGTTCAGAAACTGACCGACTGATCCTGAATCAGTTAAGCTCTATATACCCCAATTTCATGGAGAATAAGGATGATAATTATGGCATCTCCTCCCAGGAGTGTTCCAAAGATCAAATGAGGCAAAATTCATTAACACTGAGAAAGTTCCTGACACAGAGGAAACCCCTAGCCCTTCTCTCCTCTTCCCTTTTTCTCTCCATTTTTTTCTCCCCTCCTCCCCTTCCTTCCTTTCTGCCTTTAATGTCTCTACTTCTTACTTCTACTTCACTTACTCTTCTATTTATCTCTTAAATGAAATATCCAGAGGACTTTCTTGAGTCTCCATCCTTCTTGAATTTGCTGCAGTATTTAACAATGCTGAACATCTTTTCCTCCTAGGTTCTTTCCCTCCATCAGTTTTTTTTTTTAAACTTTAAAAAAATCATCCTGTTTATTCCTTTGTAGTTTGGGCTTGAAAGGGATCTAAACCGTACTACTATTGCTGCTGGCTTCTAAATTTCCTCCTTTTATGTACACTAACCACAGCCACCCTTGTGTGCAGGTCCCTTTTTCATTTTACCCTGGGATCTGTGACTCAGAAAGAGAGGTGATAAAGCTACCAGTTCTCTGTTCTTGTCACAAAGCTCTGGTATGGGTTTGTTACTTGCCCAATTTGGGTCTAGGACTTCCTCTTACTCTGGTACCCATTCTCTTCCTGACTGCAATGTGTTCCTGGACTGAACCTGTCCCAGCATCTGCAAATTTCTTTTTCTGTTTTCCTATACTGAGCTGGGCAAGACAAAGGACTCACTGTAACTTTTTATAAATTTCTCTAATAAGATTTGGTCTGGTGGTTGGAAGATTTGGTGGATGAAAACCCATACTGTTTCCTACCATTTTCCCATCTTGCCTCTGTCCTTTCTCCTGTTTTAATGATATTATTCTTTCCAAGTATCCCTCTTACCAAATCGACTGATACTTCTCAGTATTCTTTGCTGGATTATTTATTATTAACCATATCTTACTCACTATGTGTAGTTAAATCATAAAATTTATGCCCTCTTCTTTTCCCAAGTCCTCTTTCTGGATAGTTACATCAGATCCCTCGGGACCAATTATTTCTATTCAAATAATTCAGAAATCTATTCATCTGTCCCTAACATCTTTTCTAAGCTCCAAATTTATTTTACCAACCATCTGCTTGTTAGACCTCTCAATTTGAATGTACTGGAGCCACCTCAAATTCAGCATATAAAAATCAAATTCAGTATCTTCCCTCCTAAATCTATTGTCTTTCAAATTCCAAATTTCTTCTGAAGGCACCACTATCCACTATCTTTCCCAATACTTAGGTTTATAACCTATTAATTCTTTCCCACTCCAATACACCCAATCAGCTGCCAAGGCTAATCATGGATCTCTATACAAAATCACTTGCAGTTCTCCCTTGGTGCAGACTACCACCCTCATTAAGACCATGACTATTTAAGACTCTTCTCATTTACAACAGAAACTGTGCTAGGGTTTTGTTTTGTTTTGTTTTGTTTTGTTTTGCTAAGGCAATTGGGATTAAGTGACTTGCCCAGGTGTTAAGCTAAGAAGTGTTAAGTGTCTGAGAGCACATTTGAACTCAGATCCTCCTGACATCAGGACTGCTAAGGTTTTGTGGGATATGCTGGCTATGGTCCTGACACATAGATTGCTTCTTTTTATTTGTTTGTAGTATCTTTTCTTTGACATGGAAACTCACAATTTTAGCTATAATATTGATGTTCTTACAACTTTTCTTCACCCTATTCCCCCCACCCCTCAGCAAGTGATCAGTGAATTTTCTATCTTCTCATTTCCTTCTGGTTCTAATAGATCTGGGCAGTTTTCATTGTAAAACCATGCCTCCATTTTAGCTGGCTCATACTATAACTTCTCTCATAACCTGGGGCCTCCCCCAAAAGAACCTACAGTCTACTTCCTTCATAAGGCTGCCACCCCTTTCTCTTATTGGGGTGCTCCTTCTGAAACTTTCATTTTATGGCAGGACATAAGATGGTCTTCCTTCATTTTCTTCCTGATCCTGTTCCTAATTTTCTAGATTTCAAATCCATGACATCACAATAGATATCTTCCTTCACTTTTCAGCTCATTCTCATGTGTCTGTGTGCTGTCTTTCTCTCACACCTGGAGTATACTAAACAGCTCCTTGTGAACAGAGACTGTAGAAGGCTGAAATTCTGTATGATTGATTTAAACAAGGTGTTAACTCAGTGAAATTAATAATATAATGGTTATCCAGTTTAGCATAGTGATTAATAGTTCTCCAGTTCAGTATGACTGAATTAATCTTATAACAAATAATGGTTCCCTAGTGATATAATGATTGGTTTATACTCAGTATACTGCATATAAACTGGGACAAACTTAGCCAGAGAAAGACTCGGAAGGGGACCAAAGGGGCCTAGAACAGACTTGGGAAAGACAGAGGACTAGAGGCTGGAGCACAAGCTCCTGGACTGACAGACTTCAAGACAAAGAAGTCTTCATGGTGGTCTTCCTGCCTTCCCCATAGAAACCAAGACACATTAGGGAGGACCTCCAGAAAAGCTAGCCAAGCCCCAGGCAAGGAGACAAGACTTTGAAAGAGATAATAAAGATTTTTGGACTTTATTCTAGCTATTCTCATGGTGATTACTCTGCTGAAAAAAAGTCTGGTCCAAAGACCTCCAGAAAACCAACCAGAATAGTACAAGAGACTATCTTTTTGCTTTGATTTGTATTCCTGACACTGTATACACTGTATACTGTATAGTACATACCAAACACTTAAATCCTTGTTTCCTTCTTTTCCCTTCTAGCACCTTGATACCTTCTTACTATCTTCCTAGAACACTTCCTTTACTCTGGTTTTATGTTTTTCCACATTAAGCCTAAATTCTATGATTTGACACTTACATGACTTACTCATATCCTAGTCACTGCACTATACCTTACTCTCCTAACCTTCTTATCATTACCCATTTAATAGTCTCTATCCTGGCAATATTTACTATCAGGTTTCTGTTACTCCTCTCAGGTTGCTAAGCATTATGGGGGAAGTAATGAAAATTGAGATAATCTACTAATAACATACAACTGGAATTGGGTAAAATAAACTTAAAATCTATACAGTTGAAAGATGTCAAATGTGAGACAAAGACAAGGGACAGGAGAGGACCAAGGTGATAGAGATGGGCCTGCTGAATTTACTGACAATGATATCTGAAGATCATGGAAAATAAGAGGTATCACAGGCTTAAAAACTGGCATTACCACCCACAAGAAGGTAAAGTCGTGCTCTGGTGCTCATAATGACCCAAGCAAAAAGTGAAGTCTCATGGCTTCACACATGACTGAATACAGAAATAAGAACCTTCATAGAGACAAGCTCAACTCCTGGAGGAGCTGAGACTATCTAGGTCAGTGTAATTTAAAAACAGAAAGGTTGGAAGAGATACCATGAATGTTGTTGTCTCTTATGTATGAGGCTTGGAGTACTCAATGGCACTGAGAAGTGCTTGAGACACTATCATCAGAGAAGGCTTAAGACAACATCTGAGAGAGGAATTTAGTCAAGTGTAGATCTGCTTCTGGTAAAAGATGTGGGAATAAAACAACTTCAGAGGTCCCGCATAAGAAAGATCCATGGAGTTTCAACCACCTCATTGGCATTACTAGGGAAGGAAATTCCCAGGAATAAAGTACAATTCTTTTGTTAAGTGGAAATCTCTAAGAGAATTACCAAACTGTTCATAAGAGGGTGATCTGTCCTCCAATTACAGGGAAGACTCACTTTCTGTACTTGATCAGAGAGAAGGACCTCCATTACCATTTAAGAGCAGCAATTGTTTTCTGGAGCTATTCTTTTCTGCAGCATAGCCTAGAAACAACCTTTACCCCTAATGTTATGTATTTAGAAGTTCTCAGGCCACAGCAAGAGGAAAACCAAAAACATGTCAAAAGAGCTGCTTCTAGTAGACTAGACCATTTGGCAGATATAGCTAATAAATGTTTAAAGACTGAATGAGATGTTTAACTTGTATCAGATTGCTTTCTGTCTTTAGAGAAGGGGGATAAAAGGGAGGGAGGGAGAAAAATTTGGAAGAAAATATCTTAAGATATGAATGTTGGAAACTCTATATGGATTTGTAAAAATAAAATATTAATGAATGGAAAAAAAAGAGACCCAATCAGAGTTTTAGTGGACTGAAAGCTCAATATGAGTCAACAATGTAAAGGGGCATCCAAAAAGACTAATATAATTTTGGGCTGTATCAAAAAAAGGCACAGATGGACTTCTGGCCAAGATGGCGGAGAGGACACATGCATCTATCTAAGCTCCTTCTTGCCCTCAGAATACTTTTTTTCATAACAAGGCCTTGGAATTAGTGCTTGACTGAAAAAACCTATGAATACCTTACCAACAGAAGATATCCTTGAAATTCGCCAGAAAAGGTCTGTTTTTGCTCGCGGGCGGGGATGGTTAGATCAGGTGCAGACTTCAGGCAGGCAGCAAGAGCACAGTTGGCAGCTCACACTAAGCAGACCTCAATCCTGAAACACTGGAGTCTCTCGGGGGACCTGACCACACCCACCCAACACCCATCAGCACACTCTCAAGAGTCTCAGAGAGTGGCCGCTGTGCAGGCTACCTCCGGTAGTCTGTAGAGGAAGCTTGGTAATACCATAAAGCAGACTGCATTTACTTTTTTTTTTTTTAATTTTGTTTTTCTTTGATTCTTTTTTGTCAAAATAAGCAAAAAATTAAAACATGCTCTTCTAGATAGCTTCTATTTGGATAGAGAGCAGACTTCATAACCTGAGGAGATGAAAAACAGACTGTCTCCAGATGAATCCCCAAAGGGAGATATGATCTGGCCCCCAAAACACAAGACTCTCATAGAAGAAATTTAAAAAGCTCTTAGAAGAGCACTAGAAGAAAAATGGGAAAAGGAAAGGAATTAGTGAACTGGAAAAGGAAACAAGTCCAAGGAAAACAGAATTAGTTAACTGGAAAAAGAAAATAGCTTTCTAAAAAATAAAATTGGCGAAATGGAAAAAATTCCATAGAACAAAACAACTCACTTAAAAACTCAATTGGACAATTACCAAAAAAATAAAAAATAAAAAAGTGAAGAAAATAATTCATTAAAAATCAGAATTAAACAAATGGAAATGAACTTGAGGAGACACCAAGAATCAGTCAAGCAAACCAAAAAAATGAAACAATGGGAAAAAATGTTAAATACATTTTTGGGAAAACAACAGACCCAGAAAATAGATTTAGGAGAGACAATCTGAAAATTATTGGACTTCCTGTACATTATGATGAAAAAAAAAGCCTAGACACTATTTTCAGGAAATCATCAAAGAGAACTGCCTAGATGTAATAGAAATAGAGGGCAAAATAGACAATCAAAGAATTCATCAATCACCTACTGAAAAGAGACCCCAAAATCAAAACTCCAAGAAATATTGTGGTTAAATTCCAGAATTATCAGACCAAAGAAAAAATACTACAAGCAGCTAGAAAAAACAATTCAAATATAGAGGAGCTACAATAAGGATTACTCAAAATCTAGCTGCATCCACATTAAAGGATCAAAAGGCCTGGAATATGATATTCCGAAAGGCTAAGGAACTTGGTATGCAGCCAAGAATAACTTATCCAGCCAAAATGAGCATTTTTTTCCAGGGAAGAAGATGGACATTAATGAAATAGGTGAATTTCATCTATTTCTGATAAAAAAAAACTGGAACTAAACAAAAAGTTTGATCTCCAAATATAGGACTCAAGAGAAACATAAAAAGGTAAAAAGAAATCTTGGAAAGTATATTTTTGTTATAAGTATACATAAAGAACACATGTATAATCTGGTTTTACAACTATAATATAAAAAAGAAACTAGAGGTGGAAAGGAAATTGCACCGAAAAAGTATAAAGTGGTGGTACTACATTTCACGAAGAGGCAAAGGAAACCTATTATATCTGAGAGAAAGAAGAGAAGGGGATGAACACAGTGTGTATCTGACTCTCATCAGAATTGGCTTGAAAACTACTAGATATATTCGATTTACAGAGAAATTTCTCCTACCTCATTGAAAAGTGGGAGGGGAAAAGTGAAAAGGGAAGGAGTAAGCTAAGCAAAAAGGAACAGAAATTGTGAGGGAAAAAGGGGAAGAACTCTAATATGAGGGGAGGGATCCTAAAAAGAGAGGGCTGTGAAAGGCAAGTGGTGCTCACAAGTTTAATATTGGGAAGTGGGGTAAGGGGGAATGTGCTGTTTTTCTTCTTTATGCTATAATGGTTCTCTCTGGAAGCAGGTTTCTTGGGGAGATTTTCTGGAGGCAGCCTTAGTTTCAGTTAAGAGTAATAATCACCCAAATTCAGCCAGGTGCTAAAAGTTCAGATCTTTTATTGTCTCCAATATAGCCTGGTTAGTTTTCTTAGAGGCCTCCCTCTCTCCTTGGTTCTAAGAGCTCTTGCAGCTTGTCCTTTGCCTCTGTTTTCTTCTGCCTCCACAAAAGTGGAAGATGGAATGGATCTCTTGTCTCCTTCACTCGGGGCTTGGCTAGCTTTCTGGAGAGCCTTTCAGACCACTTTGGTCTCAGTGGGGGAAGTGCAGGAGCCCAGCCACCACGGTGGTGTGAGATGAAGTGAATCTGGTTGCGCCTCCGAGAGAGGGCTTCTCCTGAACTGATTTGATGCTCCCCCTCAATCTTTTCAGCTGAACTCTCGACTGAGCCTCTGTCCCCTGTATATATGATCTCCCAAAGGTTGATTCCTCCCCTCCGAGGGAGGGATTAGGGGAGATGTGAATTCACAAAGTTACAAAGTTAACTTTGTGAATCTCCCTTACTTGTGATGAGCTCTCTAAAGGTGTGAACACAAGCATTGTTTCTATCAGTATTAGCTGCGACTTAATCACCTTGTAAGGATTCTCTAGAAGGTGTGAACCAATAAGCATTGTATCAATTCCACTGAGTTAACACTAGGATTCTAACAGCTCCCTTGAGTTATCACCTTGTTTCAAGTTGAGTTAACACTAGGATTCCAACATCTCCCTCTTTCTTTTGATTTAGAACATAGGTAGTCATAACTTCCCTGACTTCTCAAGAAGGGGAAATGTAATGGGCTGAGGCTGGAGTTGATGCACTGAGGTCCCAAGCACATGAGGCTAAATAGTAATTGGACCATACTCTATTAATATATAAGCTTGGAGAAAGAATGGCCCCGCCCACTCTTTGTGCAAATCTTGATGTGTTGTATAGGAAATGACAATTTTGGTGGGTGGAGGCAGGGGAGTGGAAAAGGAAGGGGAAGGAGAGACTTTTTGCATTGCCATTGCGAGGTTTGCTCAGCTCAGATCTCTGTCTGTTAGCTGGCTTCCTGTTGCAGCTGCCCATATTGCTATTGCAATCTTTCTTGCCCATATTGCTATTGCAATCCTTATTCATCTCTTCACTTCAATAAAGTTTGAAGATGTTTCCCTTAACCTGAATTCCTGACTCCGGCTGATTTTAAATACGCGGTCATTACAGGGAAAACCCCAAAAAAAGGTGATCACACCTTCCCATGACTGCTCAAAGAAAGAGTGAAAACACCATAAAAAGAAGGTGGTCACGCCCTCCCTAACATCTCAGGAAGGGAGATGAAAACACCAAAGGAGATAGGAGATCAAATCAGATTAGCGGGTTTCTAAAGGGGCTCACGTGAAACAGGTATACATGGTATACATAAATCCATCAATATGGGAGGCATTACACATAATTTGCATAAGCACATAGCAATATAACACAGGCTACTAGTAACGTAACAAATAATATGAATCAACATGAAGAATTTACACATATCCAAAAGTCCTAGAAATAGTCCAAAAGGAATCCATTATCTATTAGTTCATGTGCCAGGAATCCAATATTTCCTGTAAGCTCTGAAGTATTGCAATAGTCTCATCAACAATTTTTCATCACAAGAAATTCAATGATTCTTGTTGATTTTTAAGAACTGAAAGAGTTTCATCTTGTGTTAGGGAATCCAATGATTCATGAAGATTTTAAAAGTTCTTTTAACAGTCTCATTGTCAGCCATGTTCTTTCAGCATCAGATGTTTCTTAAATCTTCTTTTGTTTTGAGGTTTTTCTCTTTTTCTGTTTCTCTCTGATGGACAAGGCAAATACGGCTCATTGGTACCCATCTGATTCCTTCTCCATCTGTAGAAATACTAGCAAACCCTCTTCCCCAAGCAGTTAACCTATCTAATTCCCTTCTATTTACCACTTTTGGGATTTCTCCTCATCATCTGGCAATTTACATTGGAGCTGTTTGCATTGGATACTGCCTTGTTGGATTAAAAGGCCTGTATTCTCCCCAACTGTAATCCTGATTGCTTTTCAGAGTCCTGAATTTCTCTCTGGGTGTAACCTCAGCTGCTATCATGCCCCATCTGTCTTTTGATTGATACCTTGGAGCAGGGTCCTGCCTCTTATTTCTCTGGGTCAATCTACATTCAGAGGTCCAGGGAAAGCCTCAGTTACATTTTGGACATGGCGTTTTGGGTTTTATTCTCTCACCCTGTTTTCTAATTCTATCTCCATATCTACAATGAGCTCTCAAATGTCCAACTTTTTCACACTGAAAGCATCTACGAGTTTCTCTAGAAGTCCCTTGCCAAGAGGGACCCTGTCTTTCCATATTCATCATAGTTTGGGTATAATAAGCATTTGTGCCCACTGTGGCACAGCGCTTTATGATCTCCTCTAATGGAGCATCTTTGTCTAGTCCCCATATAATTCTTTTTCAAATTTCATTGGCATTTTACTTAGTCAGATGTCTAGTCATTATTTCTGTGGCAGCATTATCTCCAATGATTCTTATTACAGGTGTTTGCAAATGTCCCACAAAATTAGCAAAAGGTTCATTGGGACCTTGCTCTATTTTTGTAAAAGCTTTACTTCCATCTTTCTGTCCAGGGAGAGAATTCCAAGCTTTTATTGCAGCCTTAGAAATTTGCTCATACACTGGTATGGGATAATGAATCTGTTCTGAATTCTCTCTACACTGACCTTCACCAGTTAGTTGGTCAAAAGCGATTTGTTCAATAGTTCCTGTTTGCCTATTGCATTGGGTTTGAATCCTAAATAATTCATGAAACTCCGAAAGCCACAATAAATTTTGTCCTGGTTCTAAACATGTCTTAGCTATGGATTTCCAATCATTTGGGGTTAAGACTTCATAAGACAAATTATCTAGTAACAGCTTAACATAAGAGGATATAGCCCTATAAAGAGTGCAACCCTTTATCAAATCTTTAATTTTTTTCAAATTAAAAGGAGTGTATTTTCTCTCTTTTTGGCTTGAAGAGTCAAGCTTTTCAATCACAGGATATGCATTTATAAAATTAGATATATCTTCCCCTTCGTTTGCTTTAATTAATGCCTATTCTAATCTTGTCATATTCTGCTTCACAGGACATACCTTAATAGGTGGTTCTGATTGTATTACTCCCTCTTCCCCTCTTACTTCTTCCTCCACCCATGAAGGGTTAATTGAGAGGGGAGGGTCATGAGATGTGGAATGATTTAATCTCTCCTGCTGTGAATCTGATTCTTCATACTTTTCACCTAGTTTAGTTGGCACCTCTCCCTCCTGCTGTTTTTTTCTTTTTCCTTATTCTGACACTTAAATAATCTCCTAAAGCCAGTTGTATTAAATTATATGTATTACGTATGTCTTTGGAAATTGAGTTAGGTCGATTTTTATTATAGAATTGACAAAGATCCTCTCCTACTAATTTCCATTCGTCTAGATCCAATTCTTTTTCCAGAGAGAAACAAGGACATGTGTTCTTTACAATTTTTAAAAGTTAAATGATCTGTTCCAAAATTATAATCAAACCTTGGCTTTTCATAACTTTAACAATGCTCTCTAAACATTTTCCTTGAACAGAAACAGAAGGCTGTTTTCTAAATATCTGTCCCATCTTAGTTGAAATTCTACTTTAACTCTTTTAACAAAATTTCTTTGTTGTACTCACTCTAATTCCTGGGTTGAGGAGACTTTTCCACTGGATCAGGATCAGAGGCTTTTTCACTGAAATCAGGATTGGAGCTTTTCCACTGAAATCCACTGAGGAGCATGTCAGTACCACATTCAGGGCGCCAAAATGTGGTGTTTTTCTTCTTTAAAATATAATGGTTCTCTCTGGGAGCAGGTTTCTTGGGGAGGATTTCTGGAGGCAGCCTTAGTTTCAGTTAAAAGTAAAAATCACCCAAATGCAGACAGGTGTTAAAAGTTCAGATCATTTATTGTCTCCAATATACCCTGGTTAGTTTTCTTAGAAGTCTCTCTCTCTCCTTGGTTCTAAGAGCTCTTGCGGCTTTGTCCTTTGCTTCTGCCTCTGCTTTCTTCAGCCTCCATCTACCACCAAGGTGAAAGTTGGAATGAATCTCTCTTGCCTCTGAGAAAGGACTTGCGGGCTTCCTCCCAGAGTGCTCCTCTCCGACCCCTGGCAAAATTTCCGAAGTAACTAACTAACCCCAAGCTAAGAGCCTCTTTATATCTGATCTCCCAAAGGTTGACTCCTCCTTCTGGAGGCAGGGATTAAGGGAGGTGTGAATTCGGATATCTCATACTAAACCCTGAAATCTCCCAAACATGTGAACTTCAATGAGTACTTAAATACATTAGTAAGCTAGAGGATTTGCTAAGTACCATGCTAAATTAGCACTTTGTAAGGATTCCAACAGGGGAAGCAAAGGAGAAAAGCATAAGCAGGGGTTAACAAAAGGGCAAGAAATACAGAATTACTCATTTTAACCATAAATATGAATGGGGTAAACTCCCCCGTAAAGCGGAAGCGGATAGCAGACTGGATTAAAAGCCAGAATCCTACAATATATTGTTTACAGGAAATACACCTGAAACAGGGCAATACACACAGACTAAAGGTAAAAGGTTGGAGCTGAATCTACTATGCTTCAGGTGAAGTCAAAAAAGCAGGGGTAGCCATCCTGATCTCAGATCAAGCAAAAGCAAAAACTGATCTAATTAAAAGAGATAAGGAAGGGCACTATATCTTGCTAAAGATAATGAAGTAATATCAATATTAAACATATATGCACCAAGTGGTATAGCATCTAAATTCTTAAAAGAGAAATTAAGAGAGCTCTAAGAAGAAATAGACAGCAAAACTATAATAGTGGGAGCTATCTCAACCTTGCACTCTCAGAATTAGATAAATCAAACCACAAAATAAATAAGAAAGAAGTCAAAGAGGTAAATAGAATACTAGAAAAGTTAAGTATGATAGATCTTTGGAGAAAACTAAATGGAGACAGAAAGGAATACATTTTCTTCTCAGCAGTTCATGGAATCTATACAAAAATTGACCATATATTAGGATATTTAAAACCTCAAATTCAAATGCAGAAAGGCAGAAATAGTAAATGGATCCTTTTCAGACCACAATGCAATGAAAATTATATTCAATAAAAAGCCAGGGGAAAATAGACCAAAAAATAATGGGAAACTAAATAATCTCATCCTAAAGAATGATTGGGTGAAATAGCAAATCATAGACATAATTAATAACTTCAACCAAGAAAATGACAATAATGAGACATCATACCAAAATGTGTAGGATGCAGCCAAAACGGTAATAAGGGGAAATTTTATATCTCTACAGGCCTACTTGCATAAAATAGAGAAAGAGAAAGTCAATGAATCAGGTCTGCAACTTAAAAAGCTAGAAAAGGAAAAAATTAAAAACCCTCAGTCAAACACTAAACTTGAAATTCTAAAAATGAAAGGAGAGATTAATAAAATTGAAAGTAAAAAAACTATTGAATAAATAAAACTAAGAGTTGGTTTTATGAAAAAAACAACAAAATAGATTAAACCTTTAGTAAATTTGATTTAAAAAAGGAAAGAGGAAAATCAAACTGTTAGTCTTAAAAATGAAAAGGGAGAACTCGCCACTAACGAAGAGAAAATTAGAGAAATAATTAGGAGTTACTTTACCCAACTTTATGCCAATAAATTTGATAATTTAAATGAAATGGAAGAATACCTTTGAAAATATAGCTTCCCCAGATTAACAGAGGAAGAAGTAAGTTGGTTAAACAATACCATTTTAGAAAAATAAATAGAACAAGCTATTAATCAACTCCTTAAGAAAAAATCCCCAGGACCAGATGGATTTATATGTGAATTCTACCAAACATTTAAAAAAAACAATTAATTCCAATGCTATATAAACTATTTGAAAAAACAGGGATTGAAGGAGTCCTACCAAACTCCTTTTATGACACAGACATGGTACTGATATCTAAACCAGGTAGGTTGAAAACAGAGAAAGAAAATTATAGACCAATCTCCCTAATGAATACTGATGCTAAAATCTTAAATAAAATATTAGCCAAAAGATTACAGAAAATCATCCCCAGGATAATACACTATGACCAAGTAGGATTTACACCAGGAATGCAGGGCTGGTTCAATATTAGGAAAACTATTAGCATAATTGACTATATCAATAACCAACCAAACAAAAACCATATGATCATCTCAATAGATGCAGAAAAAGCATTTGATAAAATTCAACATCCATTCCGAATAAAAACACTTGAGAGGATAGGAATAAATGGACTTTTCCTTAAAGTAGTCAGGAGCATATATTTAAAACCGTCAGTGAGCATCATATGTAATGGGGAAAAACTGGAACCTTTTCCAGTAAATCAGGAGTGAAACAAGGTTGCCCACCATCACCATTATTATTCAATATTGTATTAGAAACGCTAGCCTCGGCAATAAGAGTTGAGAAAGAGATTAAAGGAATTAGAGTAGGAAATGAGGAAATCAAACTATCACTATTTGATATGATGGTATACTTAAAGAACCCCACTAGGTTCTACTAAAAAGCTATTAGAAATAATTCATAACTTTACCAAAGTTGCAGGATACAAAATAAATCCACATAAATCCTCAGGATTTTTATACATCACCAACAAAATCCAACAGCAGAAGATACAAAGAGAAATTCTACTCAAAATAACTGTTGACAGCATAAAATATTTGGGAATCTAGCTACTAAAAGAAAGTCAGGAATTATATGAGCAAAATTACAAAACACTTTCCACACAAATGAAGTCAGATTTAAATAATTGGAAAAATATTAGGTGCTCTTGGATAGGCATAGCATATATAATAAAGATGACTATACTCCCTAAATTAATCTACTTATTTAGTGCCATACCTATCAGATTCCTAAGAAACTATTTTAATGACCTAATAAAAAATTAACAACAAAATTCATGTGGAAGAACAAAAGGACGAGAATTTCAAGGGAATTAATGAAAAAAAAAATCTGATCTAAAATTATATTATAAAGCAGCAATCACCAAAACCATTTGGTATTGGCTAAGAAATAGATTAGTTGATCAGTGGAATAGGTTAGGTTCACAAGACAAAATAGTTAATAACTATAGAAATCTAGTGTTTGACAAACCCAAAGATCCTAACTTTGGGGATAAGAATTCACTATTTGACAAAAACTGTTGGAAAACTGGAAATTAGTATAGCAGAAACTAGACATGGACCGACACAACACCATACACAAAGATAAGATCAAAATGGGTTCATAATTTAGGCATTAAGAACAAGATTATAAATAGAGGAACATAGGATAGTTTACCTCTCAGACTTGTGGAAGAGGAAGCAGTTTGTGACCAAAGAAGAATCAGAGATCATTATTGATCACAAAATAGAAAATTTTGATTATATCACATTAAAAGGCTTTTATACAAACAAAACTAATGCAAACAAGATTAGAAGGGAAGCAATAAACTGAGAAAACATTTTTACAGTTAAAGGTTCTGATAAAGGCCTCATTTCCAAAATATATAGAGATTTGACTCTAATTTAAAGAAATCAAGACATTCTCCAATTGATAAATGGTCAAAGGATATGAACAGACAATTTTCAGATGATGAAATTGAAACTATTTCTACTCATGCGAAAGGGTATTCCAAATCACTACTGATCAAAGAAATGCAAATTAAGACAACTCTGAGATATCACTACACACCTGTCAGATTGGCTAAGATGACAGGAAAAGATAGTGACGAATGTTGGAGGGGATGTGGGAAAACTGGGACACCGATGCATTGTTGGTGGAATTGTGAACACATCTAGCCAATCTGGAATTATGCTCAAAAAGTTATCAAACTGTGCATACCCTTTGATCCAGCAGTGCTACTACTGGGCTTATATTCCAAAGAGATATTAAAGAAGGGAAAGGGACCCTGACTTACCCAGGGTTGTGACAACCACACTAGCACCCAGAATACCTCAGAATCAGCCAGAGTCAGGATAAGCAAAAGTTCTCAGTCTTTATTCTTGGTCCTTAGACCCAGGATTGAACAGGATGGAAGCAGAATCTCTGCGACCACCTTCTCCCTCGTCTACCGCCCAAATGTGACTCTGGCTAGTCTTACAACACCCCCTAGTACTTCCCACAATCTTCCGCACACACAAATCATTGAGCCAGCACAAATAGCGGAAAGGACCACCTTCCAAGCATATGCCCATAGAGTACTGTCCAACTGGCAGCCAGCCTCAAGCGCTTGGCAGTCCTGACCTCAATGCATCGACTCAATAGTTTCAGCCCTCTACACAGGGTTACACAGCATCATTTTCCTTTTACAGGCTTACAAATCACCTCTTTAAAACATATTCTAGAATTTTGCCAGATTCAATGGTCTACAGTTTGAAGAATTCACTTCCTTTCCTCTTTTGAAAGTGATATATTTGCCTGTCTTCAGGCCTGCACCAACTTTCCCATTTTCTATGAGCAGCTGAAAAGTCAAATAGAATGCATCAAAGAGGAGGATTGGGTCTTACTTTAACAGCTCCAAAGTTCAGCATCATGAACTCCAAGTAAAACTTCACACAATATCAGTTGAAGAAGAAGCTCTACTGATCATTAACCCTTAGTTAAATAGAACATTTGATGATTAATGCATAAACCTCATTTCTCTAGTATTGTAAATATTAGACAGAAAAAGCAAGAGACTAAAGGAATCTACAAGGAATCCTTTTCCCCAAGATGAAACACATGCTTTCATAAATGAGTCATCTCTGATTTGGGTGACTTTTGAGGACCCAAAGATCTATTCCTATGGAAATATCTACTACATATAGTTACTCTTATAATACTAATATAGAAACTATAGTTTCATACATCCAGGTAATATAAAGTATGTGATTCTTCAAATATATAAAATGTGATTCTTCAAATATAAATAATAAGTTATCCAAATTTCAAATTTAATCAAGAAAAAGACTACACAGCACAGAACACTTCTAACTCTGTAATGCTTCTTAAATGCTTTAAAATTACATGTTTGAAATATCATCAACTCATGATATAGTTATTATAGTTTACCTAGCGAGAGAGAGAGAAAGATAATCTTACCTTATTAGCAACAGCATTAACACTTGGTCGTGCATCAAAAATAAAGATTTTATGAGACTGAGCATTAGAATCCATGATAGCCTGAAGATATTTTTCATCCTCTTTGCTTCTCTTTCCACTCACTCCAACCATAGGCTGGCTACATCGTGTGATTGTTGCTTGGCTTTCAGGATGAATCCATGATAAAACCTTAAACAGAGTATAAAGGAAAATAAGGGACAAATCTTTTATATATTTCCCTATTTTCTATAAAGCACTATGCTCTGAGCTTCAATTTTCCACTCAAAGCCAAACTCTTATCTATGAAAACATGAATGCAGATGTTCAATACAACTTTTCCAGGCAAACTGACAGAGAGAAAATAACTTAATATATCACTAATTTGTGAGAGTCACAGCTGTACTGAAGTGTACAAACTACAAAATAGAAATAAGACAGTCTTAGTCTCAGATTTCCTTTTTTTCCCCATGCATATGAAGCTTTTGAAATGTAAGGATTTCAGATCCTGTGAATATAGTGTATTCAATTTTTTTAAAATTATTCCATCTGATCTTTCTGGAAAGTAACATTGCATTATCCAGTCATTCAATATAAGTCACTTAATAATTTTCCTAGGGCTCAACGATAGAAGATTCATTACTAAGACTAAAGAATGAATTTTAAATAAATTGTGAATAATTTACTGGGCTAACTTTGTTTCTGATGCTAGCTAGAAAAATGCTAGCAATTCTGTAGCATTTAGCAGTAATAATACTAGACTGTTACTTTAGTCTAAGCTTTTTTTTTTCTGATTCTAGTTTTTCTAAATAACGTTTTCTTCAATATCCTTAGTAAAAGTCCTACTGATACAATTACTTTTAATTTCCATCTCTGACTCTGTTTTACAGTTTTGTGCAAGATCTCAAATTCTACCATTCTTTAGTCTTGGCATTATGTGAAGTACAAAGGCATTTAAAAAAACACATCTTTAGCTTCAAACTTACTGGGATCCGGCCCCTTGATCTGAAAGATGCCACTCTCTTCAGTTCCTCATCCGGAATATTTGCTGGTACAACCAGGAGGGAGGGATACGTATCACATAATTCATAACGTTCATTAATCTTTGTAATTCTCCAACTTTCATTGGGAATTCCCTACATTTTAAATAAAACAGTTGGTAAGTTATTACCTAACCAAAAGTTCCAAAGACAACAAAAGAAAATCTAACAGACGAATCCTGAGTCTTGCATTATTTATATTCAAGGCAGTCCTTCTTATGTTCATGCTCAGCTACTGAGAAGACAAGCCTATATTAACTTAGGTTTTAGATTTATGAAGTCTGACTTAGAAATCTATAACATCTTTTCTTTCACAATGATAATGAATTACATAGCCATTCATTCAACCAAGTGAACTCAGTGAACATTATGTATTAAGTGCTACTAGGAAATTTTTTTTTTAAAAAAAGACTTTAAAGTGAGCTTACAAATTAGTAAATTGTTCTCATTAAATTAATTGATTATAAAAACTTCTTTTCTGCATAGAAGTCTTATTTACCAAAGAGATTGTTAGACAAAAATTATGTCTTCAGCCTTTTATGTTAAGGATTGTGCTTAATAGTTTTGGGGGTTTTTTTACTCACAATGTCTAGTATATAGCAGTTATTTAACTTATTGACTTCTTACTCCTATATCTTGAGTAACTAATGAAAATGTTAGGAATCTACATCATAACAGAAAAAAGGAAGCATAGTTATGGGAAGATGGGAGGTGACTAAGAAATTTAAATCATTTCACTTTTAATAATAAGGTAATTTCCTAAGTTTTCATTTTTTAAACAATTTTCTGTTTCTAAATTTTTAAACATATAGATACATGTTTAAATACATTGGTTAATTCCAAATTGCCTAATAAGATCATTCATATTTAACATCTCCTCCTAACAAATGGGAGAAACCAAAACAAAAAACAAAGTCCATAAAATCATTCATAAAACTGCTATATTCTCTAGCTAATCACATGAACCCTGCTGTCCAATGATAATTACTAATATTTATATGGCACTTTATGCTTACAAAATGTTCTACATATTTTATACTTCATTTTTTTTTTCTTAAAGCCTGAAAATAAATCAGATTGTTGATCGGTTAGAATTACTACTCTGCTTCACTGGTATCCTGACTGTGTAAAAGAGAAGGGGATTACTAAAAAGTACTCTATTGTAAGTTAGTGTTCTTCAGGTTATATACCAGGAGTAACAAGAGGTCGTTCAAGTATAAGGGTGAGGGTAGAATGAGTTAGTTAATCAATCAACACTTCTTAGCTTTTGTATTCTTAGCAAGTGAGACCATCTCCATAGAACTAATCAAGGACATTTCAACTTTGGTTAAGGAAACCTGTTCATGCCTTCCAAGAATTTTATAAAACTGCCAAGCTAGTTTAGAATCTGAGATTCAAAAATCTGGTGTTGGAGAAAAGAGAAATATTCTAGTCAAAGCTAAAAAAGAATCACTTTGGGGAAAAGGAAAATCCCAAACTTGGCTTCTATGTCTCTTCTTCCCACTCTGAACAGAAAAGCCTTTGAACTTCAGAGAACTGGAGAATCTGCAACTTCTCATCAGCATCATGGAATCACCTCCAGAACAGCAATTATATACAGCACTATTTGCATCAGAAACTAAGGATACACTATATATACAATGTAAAAGGTAGCTCCAGAATTCTATGAGGATCCAAGAAAATACTATACCATATCAAGGAGAACTTCATCAGTATCTCACTAAAGGCGTGAGGGATAGGACTTCAAGAACAAGATTTATCACAGTTACTTCTGCCACCCCTTTTTTATTACATATGCTCTCTGAGCTTAAGTCCACTTTCCCCTTGATTCTGTAAGCACTGATGGAAGAATGTGTCAAAAGATTTATGGAGGAAAATTTTGTACCAACTTGTCTTAGTAAAAACCAACTTAATTAAATCTAAAAACTAATCAGGTGTGCCCAATTAACCAATATCAACCAGTATTCACAGAATACACATTGGTGGGGAATCATGAATTATATCACTTGAAAAGACATTCTCAGGATTACTCTGAGAGCCCTGAGAAGACACAGAAGGCAAAGTGTGGAAGCTCCAACCTAAGAGTGGGGATGGCTAAGGACAGAAAGAGGAGGAATGTCCTGGAAGAAAAAGTCCAGTCTATATATGCTGTTCAGATCAGATAAGATCTCTTCCCTAAACTCACATCGATCCTAGAAACATCTTTAACTCTTCTTAACTATAATCTATACCACATTAAATTCTGTCTCATGTTTACTCTTCCATTAGCACTCTTATGATTTATACTTCCTCCTCTATTAATCTTTTGACCTCTATAGATTAAATCATAAAGCTCACTCAGCTAAGAATCCAATTATGTGTAACAAAGATAAGATTCTATTACAATTAAAATTAAATTTTAACAAACAGGGAATTATCAAGTGAAAACTAGTACTCTGAACACAGTAACATAAAGTAACAGTTATCATGCCCACTCCTTTACCCCCTTTTACTCCTTCGAGATATAGGATTTTATATTGTTGTGTTACTTTGATGAGTGATTTAAAAACTTGAAGTGACTTTTTCTCATGTGGGATGATTATGACATTTTACATAAGGAGAGTTGGTAATTTCTGCTAAATGAATAACAATGAAGGGGGAAAAAAGAGTGCCAATATAACAGATCTCTGAATATCTATTAATCTTCTAATAAACTGATCTATGAAGAAATCTGTTACAACTCAAGTCACTTTACTTATATTCTCCTTTTGCTATTTGCATTATAAATAGCACCTAATTAGTCACTTTCATTAAGGAAATTATACCAGGGTGAAGATGATCGTTAAAGTATGTGCTATTACTATGGAAATTTTTGCAAAATTAACTTCATAACCAAATAGACAAAGCAGTATTATTATTATTACCAATCAGCTATTCATTCATTCAAGAAATGAAGTCTGCAAGCAATACAAAGATAATAGTTCCATCCCCTCAAGGAGCTTATAGTTTAGCAAGAAAGATAACAAAAGAATAAAAATAAAAGGAGGAAAGATGTTAAAGGGCATCAAGAGAGATACAGAGTGGCACAGTAGTCCAGAGGATGGACATATTATAAGATAATCAAGAAAAGTACCAAGGAGGACACAGTGAGAACTTGGTGAAGGTCATTCTAAGCAAGGACTGGAGAATGCTCTGACTGCAACAAAGGACACCCTTGGAAAAAAAGCCTGTGGGAAAGAAGACTGAAGTGGTCAGATGATGCCAAACTGCCCGTCTTAAACACCAAACTAAGGAGTCTGGGATTTTTTTAGGTAAGCAACAGAAGAAACCCAGTGCATATCTTCAAGCAAGCAGGTGACATGACCAATACTGGAGCTTCAATACTGAAGCAAATCTGGCAATACTATAGAAAATGGATCAGAGTGGAAAGACATGGAAACAGGCTTTGAGAGTTAGAATCCTTCTCTGCATACAGTTTCTATTCTATCAGTGACCTCCTTTATATAAGGGAAATCTTGCCTCATTTTGCGGTTATTGTCATCAGAGCTAAAGTCAATCAACATGGGAAAGGGTAGCCTCAAAAGAGTTTCAGTGGAAAAAAAAAAAGCATTAAGTATTCTTTTACTCTATCTTAAAGTTATATACAATATACCAGGTAGGGTTATTTTTAATCTCCTGGTCCACTAACTTTTCACAAGTAATGATACATTTGATAGCATACACACTTCTAAAGAAGTACTACACTAAAGCACTCCACTATATTTGACATATGGCCGAGGCATATTCCTCGGAGTCTTTATTTTAAGGTCTTTTTCAGAAGGTGTTCGATGAATTCTTTTAACGCCTATTTTACCTTCTGGTTCTATTACTTCTGGGCAGTTCTCTTTGATGATTTCCTGTAAAATAGTATCAAGGCTCTTTTTTTCCATCATAATTTTCGGATAGTCCAATGATCCTCAGGTTATCTCTCCTAGATCTATTTTCCAAGTCTGCTGTTTTTCCAAATAAATATTTGACATTTTTTTCCAATCTTTCATCTTTTTGGTTTTACTTGACTGATTCTTGATGTCTCAATGAATCAGTCATTTCTATTTGTTGAGTTCTGATTTTTAGTGAGTTATTTTCTTCATTAGCTTTTTTAAAATTTCTTTTTATATATGTCCAATTGAGTTGTTTTGCTCTATGGAATTTTTTTCCATTTCACTAATTTTTTTTTTAAGTGAGTTATTTTCTTTTTCCAATTCACAAATTCTGTTTCCCTGTACTTCTTGGGAGTTTTTTATCTTTTCCAATTCACATTTCAGGAAGTTGTTTTCTTTTTCCACTTTATCAAATTTTTTTTTTAGTAAGTTACATACCTTTTCTGTACTCTCTTGCATAGCTTCTCTTTCCTTTCCCCATTTTTCTTCTAGTTCTCTTTTAAGGTTTTTAATAGTCTCTTCTAGGAGAGCCTTTTGTATTGGGGACCAACAATTATCTGGAGACTGTCTGCTATTAGTTTCTTCAGGATTGAAAAGTGTTCTCTTTCTGTATAGAAACTATCAATCCTTCTTTTGATTTTTTTACTCATTTTGTTAAAGCCTGTAGGGTCTGTCTTCAGAGCCAGGAGGTTACCAGCTTCCTCTGCAGAGCAGTGAAAGGTGTATGGACAGGTAGCTATCCTGCCAGCCGGCTACAAAAAGCAGCAAGGTACTGGAGTGCTCTGGGAAAGAATTCCCCACACTGGAGTAACTCAGGCCTGCAGGGCCGGGCTGGGAAAGTGCCCTGCAAAGAACCCCCGCAGTGTGAGATAACTACTGCCCTGGGGCTAGATGCTGAGCAGTGAGAGTTTCACTTCCCCAAGCCAAATCCCGCCCTGGGGCTGTTGAGCAGTGAGTGGATTTGCTAGGACCAGAAATGTCTGCCCCGAAGCACAGTCTGCTGGGGAAGTACTATTGCCCCAGGCTGAGCCCCCCACTGTGCCCATTAGAGGCTGCCCAGGCTGTGCCAAGCTGCTGTGCAGATTTCTAACTGCCCCGGAGAAAGCCCTAGGGCTTTCTTACTGCAGGGCTGTAAACTCTGCCTGAGTCACTTCCAAGTTTGAGTGGTTACAGCCAGATCTCCTTAGGTTCTGGCGTTTTTTAGAGTATCGTCTGTTTTAGGCTTTAATTTCTCTGCCAGTTTATTGGTTTGTAGTCAAGGTAGAACAGTTAGCCTATAGCAGAGTCGTCTCTATAACTTCTCTAGCCACAGAGATCACCCCGCCCCTGGTCTGCTCAGGACTCTAGTCTCTTGCTGCTTGTGCTAGTCTGTTCCTGGCCCCTCAGGACAAACCTTTCCTGGCGATCTTCCAGATTGACTTCGGCTGGTAAATTATAGTACTTCTAATCTTCATGAATTTAAGCAGTGAAGACCTATATTTGAGGCTGAATTAAATAGTTGGTTATGAGGGGAATGAGAGGAGCTTAGAAAGCTTTGTGTGCCTTCTCCACTATCTTGGCTCTGCCCCTATATTTGACACTTTTACTAACATTCTTATTCATAGCTTGACTACTTTTCACTAGTTTAATGTACTGAATACTCTAGAGTCTGTGTATCTATAATGTTTAAACATTGTTTTAAGTTTCAGATAACTTATCAAAAAGTATTGTCATTTTTATTTTCTTATGAAACAATTATAACTAAGAGAGGAAAGTTTTTAAAAATATTAATTGGCCAATTAGTTGCACATTGTTATAAACTCAAATCTTCAGATTTATGATTTAACCAGGATACTAGTGCCTTCCCTTCCATACCACAAGGACAACCTTACACATAGGATTGTTATCCCAACTCCTATTCTCACAAGTGAGTCCTGGGTCCTAGAACAAAGATATATATCTTCCTCATACTTCAGAACTGGTGACTGTAAAATGAATTGACTCAACTTCCAACCAATGTGCTCCTCATCCCTACTCCCCCAAAATAAGATTACCAAATCAAAAGCTTTCAGTCAGCCAGACTTAAAAACGTTCTTAGAAAGAAGCATTTTTCAAGGTGGCATAGAAAAAAGTTGGTACAAAACTATTTGTGATACTGTGATTCCACAGTATACAGCGAATCTGAGGAAAGGTGGGAAAGAATAAATACAGCATTTTTTAAGTACTTACTTAAGAGGACATACAAATAGAAAATAGAAAAGTGAGACAATTTCTGCTCTCAAGGAGCTCATATTCTAGGAAGCAAAGACAACATACAAGGAAGGCTTCAATTTCAAATCCAATGGAAAAAGTCATGCCATATATGATACAACAACAAAGCATATGGTAATGTTTGTTTTTATATATATATATATATATATATATATATATATATATATATATATATATATATATATCCATCCTATTTTACACTAACAACTGATAAATTAGTTTGTGATATTGAATCATTTAACAATGCCAATGACTTTGACAGAAGACCTTTCTTTTCTGGATCTCCAGTAACTATACTTCAGTATAATTCAGTAACTTCAGTGGTTATAACTTGCAGGAACAGCTGTGAGACTTCATCTTGACAAAGACAGTGCCAACCATGATGATGGGCTGGGATGGAAGCAGAACCCATAGTCAGAGAGGTGCTGCCACTCACAGGGCTTCTGTACCCATCTGCCTGTTGGTAGCAGCTGGTTGGCATTTATTCTGGTGATAGTGAGGAAGGTGGTCCTTCTCTCCACAACGATTTCTCTCCTCATGGTGAGATTAAACTAAGAGAGCACCAAGGAATAATCTGTAGCCTCTGGTTGTCAGAAGTTGCTTCATCCCTTTCTTATCATACAGATGTTCCCTTAAGCAAAAGGTGGTGGGCAGATCTTTGAGGTTGTAACACTTGTCAAGTCCATTTCTAGCTGGAATGAGGGACTGAAACCATCTGAAACCAGCAAACTGGCTTTTTCAATAGGAAGAGAGAATTATGTCTCATTTGTTTTATACATTTCTCTTTCCCTGTGTCTTAAGCACAGGAAATAAAGCTCTGGATCTGGAGTCAGGAAGAACTCAGTTCAAATTCCACACAAGACATTTACTAGTTGTGTGACACCTGGCAATTGATTGTATGCCTCAATTTCCTCATTTGTAAAATGGGATAGCAATAGCACCTACTTCATAGAATTGTTACAAGGATAAAATGAGGAAATACTTGCAATTTTTGCAAACGCTAAAGTACTATATAGATGCTAGTAATTTATTATTATTTCTTGTAAACATCTGATTTGCAATATATGACAACCATATATGAAACTATGAACCACAGAACTAAATGATGATGAAAGAAAATGTAAATAATAAAGAGAATTAAGTATAGAAGATGAAAACAATTGTCAGGATCCATTTTTTTTTTGCAATGGAAATACTTGAACATACTTAGTTGAGGTGATTGCTCTGAAGAGGATTAAGAAATAAAGGGCAGGGCAGCTAGTAAATATAGTGAACAGAGACAGAGAGAGTAAAAGGAGGAGGACAAAGAGGAGCAAAAGAAGGAGGAGGAGGAGGAGGAGGAGGAAGAAGAAAAGAAGAATGAGGAGGAAGAAGAGAAAGCAGTAATAGTAGTAGCAGTAGCATTTACAATACACTAAGGTCTGAAAAATATATTGTATATATTATTTCATTCAGCAGAGGGTACAAAGAGAAAATTATTGCTTTTAATTATTATAGAGCCTTACACTTTGCTCTTATGTTTTATGGGGAAAAACAATACCTGATATATGAGTCTGAAGGAGATCTATTGTCAATTCTTTATTAAGGACAGGCTGTCCTCATTCAATAAGAATAGTCAAATATTCATTATTTTGTGTCATTTGTCTTACAAGAGAAACTAGTGACATGGAAAAATTCAACTTGAACACTATCTTGTTTCTACCTGAAGGCTTTCCTGATCTTTCTAGCAGCTGATGCAATCGTCCCTAAATTACTTCATGTTTATTTTGTATTCACTTATATTTGAACATGTTTCCTCCTAAAGATTATAAACTCCTTGAGGGCAGGAATTATTTCATTCTTGTCTTTGTATATCCAAAACTTAAACACAGGGAATACATAAGGAACTTAATAAATCCTTGTTAATCATGATATTTGGTAGTCTTAAGTTGTCTAGAAAATTGTACATGAGAGAAGTGTATGCAAGAGGACATGCTGTCAAATCCTGAGAATGAGGAAGGGCTGATTTGGGCCCTTCCTCAAAATGGAAATTTCAGGAAGGACTCACCAATGGCAAATAAGGGTCTTGAGCCAGGAAAGAAAAGGAAACTAAATCATGGAGACAAAGTCCCAAAAATGAATGATGGCTGGTCTGATGCTCAGAAAAGTTAGATGACTTGCCCATGATCATATGATCACACACATCAGAAGCTGGAGTCATACTCAGGTCTTCCTATTCCAAGCCTAATACTTTATCCACTATATCCCTATTACAAGAGGGATATAACTCTTGTAATAACAAATAGCTATTTTGCTTAATGCCAGAGGACAGAATTAAGTTAAAAAGGCAGATGTAAAAAAAAAAAAAAAAAAAAAAAGGCAGAATAGGACTCAATTTAAGGAGAAATTTACAAAATAATAAATACCATCAGAAATTTAAACAGGTGTGCTACCTCAACAGATAGTGAAGTCCTCCAGCCAGGAAGATCTTCCTTTTGCCTAGATATCTACTTTTAGGGATATTTCAAAAAGTTGTAGAAGATGACCTCTGAGTTCCCTTCCAATTCTATGAATCTCCAACTAGAGAACTGATACCAAAGAAAGGGATAGAACCATTCTGGAGTGATTAATCAATTCAGTCAAATCGATCAATAATTCTTATACTATTATTTCAATACTGCTCAATATTTTAAGTATCATTTTCCCTAAACTTTATGTGAGCTTAAAAAATAATCCTTAATATTTCTCAGAATATAAATTATAGAATCAAAATAATCTAGATGAACAATTCTGAATTTCAAAATCATATTTTTTAATCTAAAAACTGTTCAATATGTTTAAAGAACCATATTTGTTTTAAAACTCTGTTTAGGTCAACAAAGATTCACAGAAGATCTTTAACACAATCTAGAAAAGCAGTTAAAAATCTTTTGATGGGCCTAAATTATGGTCCAAGATTATTAGTTATTAGTTGAATGAAGAGTTTTTTTATTCCATTAATCAAGTTCAAAATGAAGAGAAGAGCTTACCTGCCTTCGGTATTCCAAAAGAGGGTCATACAATTTCCATCCATTTTCTGAAAATACCTCTTTGTATTCAAATGCAAAGAGAGGCTATAAAAAATAATAATAGTAAATTTCTTATATTTACCCATTTATCTTGTTATAACAACTGCACATATGACAAACTTGTGCTCATTCTCATCATTCTCAACATATCTGATGAGAAATATATAACAAGTATATCAAAAAGCATTTAGGTATTTGCCTTATTTCAGTACCTCTTGTTGAACTATAGAGACAAAAAGTTTGTGAAGTATCTTTGTTTAAGTAATAAAAAGTGTATAAAAAGGAATTTCTTTAAATTTAATGTATAACACCATAGATATTAGAAATTTATTTAAGGAGATTATATGTTTAATGTAAACATTCTATCAGAAAAAATATAAATGGATACTTGTTTCTCATTTTTACTGTAATTCTAAAAATATGCACATTACTTCTCATCTCAAAAAAATCCTCACTCAGGTTACACGCTGTTGTTACATACTCTGGTGGAGGCAAAACTAGATACTGAAATGGTCTGTGTATAAATCACAGCCACATAAATAAGCCCAAACCAGCTGGAAAAGTTTCTAGATAAGACCTGGAAAGGAGCTATCTACCCCTTACCTGAAGACTGACCACCTAAAGTTTGGAGGGCTCCTCATGAGATTGGCCACTCCAAGTTGAGAATGGAATAGCTGGAAATACTGGGGTGTCCTTGATAAAAATAGGGAAGAAAGGAAAAGGTTTTGGTTTGGGTGATAAAATTTCTTTTTTGGACATGCTGAGTCTGAAACTTTGAGATGTCTATGAGACAGAGTTAAAGATGTCAAATAGCACTTGATGATATGGCTCTAAAATTCAGGAAAGAAACCAGGACTGAATATACAGACTTTTGAGAGTATTATATATAGTGATGATAACGTGGTAGGTGATGGGATTTCTGGTAGAAGGAATATAAAAAGAAAAGGCCTCAGAACAGAGCTTTGGTAATTGCCCAGGGTTAGTGAAAAGAGACACTGATGTCATCTTAAACAAAACAGCCAAAAAGGCAGTAGATATCCAAAACACAAAATAAAACAACACAATCCAGGGGAGAGAGAGTTTCAGGAATAAAGAGGGACTAATAGTATCTAATGTGACAGAGGTCAAAAAGGATAAGGACTGAGAAAATTCCATCAGATTTGGCAATCAAGAGATTGCTGATAATCTTGAAGATAGTAGTAGTTGACAAAATCTATAAGCTATTTTTAATCTGTCAATAAAATTTGCAAAAAATGACATCACAAACCCTTAAAGTAATTACTATATGAATGTCTGTCACAGAAGAAACATCCTACCAAGTTATTGGATACAGGAAATGCATATTTCATTAGATTCTCAAATATAGATCTTCTAGTTCGTCCCTCGGGCTTATGAGCAAACCGTAAATTCCGAATATCCTAGAAAAGATTTAGGAACTAAATCAGTTAACCAAAGCTTTAAAAACTGAAGCCTAGCATTCTAAATGATACATATCAAAATCATGTAATATTTTTTTCTCATTAAGTCTCTCCAATGGGAATAGCTCCCTCAGGAAGCTCTTCCAATTCTTTTAACTTCTCTTGTCCATTACATCCTCTCTGAGATTCATTTTCAACAGTATCTTTTTTTCATCTAACATCCTCCTGATGGAACAGGGGGAACTGCTGCTATTTGTGGGTCTATTTCATCAATTCCATGCATAGCCTTATCCAATTCTAAAAGCATTCAATGCTAAAAATAAAGAGCTTTTCAGTTGCAGGTGGCAATGCTATTTTAGGGTCAAAGGCGAGATCAGGTATAAGGTCAGACTGAGCCCAAAAATTTGAGATCATCTCAAACTATTGTCTTCAAGCAAGCATTTTTTGCTCAGGCCGAAGCTCATGATTATGGTTGTCATAGATTGCCACCTGCTCTGTAACTTAAAATAAGACTGCTAATGGGGTGATCTTCATATATTAACTTTTTGATCTTCAGAACAACGCTATGAAGAAGCTGTTGTTATCCCTATTTTACAAATGAGTACATTATGGGCCAGAACTCTAGTACTTGAAACAAGGATTCTTACAAGGTTTAAGTCTGGAATTGATAAGACAATGGTTATCTAGTTTAGCATGGTGTTTAATAGTTCTCTAGTTCGGTACATGTACTTAGTACTTAATATAGTTGCACAAGATTCACACCTATGATAATGTAATTAGAATAGAGCGTATGAGCTGGGACAAACTCAGCCGGGGTCAGAGCCAGAGAAGACAAGAGGATTGGAGGAAGGACCTCAAACTCTCAGAGTCAAGGAGAGACATTCACTCTACCTCACATCACCGTGGTGGCTGTCCTCTTCTTCCCCCCACTGAGATGAAGGCCTGTCTGAAGGGCCTCAAGAAAGCTAGCTTAGGCCCCAGGCAGGTAACCCAGCTAGTCCCTTCCAGTTACTACTTTCTAGATATCTCCTTATCACCTGGCAATTACATTGGAGCTGCTTGCACTGGACACTGCTCTTCTGTTGGGTTAAAAAGCCTGTATTCTCCCCAACTGTAATCCCTTAGTACAAGAGTTCTGGCCCATAACAAGTACAAATCATCTGAAAAAGGTTAAGTGACTAGCCTGGGCCACTATCTGCTAAGTGTTTAAGGCCCTATCATGCTGCTTCTCTCTAATAGTTAATTATACAAAGAAGATTGAAAATATAAAACAGTATATATGGAGCATATTAAAAATACAACTCAATTATACCATAAAGTAGACTGAAAATGGCTATTCTTCTTGTAAAAAATTTCAAATCAAAATTAACTCATTCACAAAGAAAGATAAGTAAACTTGCCTTGCACACAGTTTCAAGTCCATAAGAGTTTTCACCTCGACTAGAAGCCCCACCAATTTTTTCTACTCTACTGATCACACCAAGTGAAGCATCTAAAACAAATGGAGGGTCCTGAAGGTTAAAGGGAGAAAAGCTGTTATTCACTAAAACTAAGAGAAAAAAATTTATATTCACTAAATAATAAAATAATTTTAATTAGAAACATAAGGATCAGGATCCTATTTTATAAACCTTACCCTTTCCATGCTTTTGAAATATAACCGGTAATTTGTAACAGTCAAAGTTCCTCGAACAGCCCCAGTGAATGGGCATATATAAGTAACATCTTTGGCTGAAAATGAAAAAAATTCACAAGTTATAATCATAGATTTTTTAAAAATTCATTCTCAGACTTAAATGAATTGACATTAAGTGAAGTGAAAGAACATTGTCCACAGCAACAACAAGATTATGTGACGATCAACTAAGATGGACATAGCTGTTTTCAACAATGAGGTAATTCAGGCCAATTCCAATAGACTTATAATGGAGAGAGCCATCTGCATCCAGAGAGAGGACTATGAGGACTAAATATAAATCACAACATAGTATTTTCACCTTTTTTTTTTTTTTTGTTATTGTTGCTTGCTTGCTCTTTTTTCTCTCATTTTTTCCCTTTTGACCTGATTTTTTGTATGCAACATGATAAATGTAGAAATATTTAGAAAAAATGCACATATCTAACCTATACTGGATTACTTGCTGTCTAAGGATGGTGGAAGGTAGGAACAGAGTGAGAAAAATATGGAACACAAGGTTTGGTAAGGGTGAATGTTGAAAACTATCTTTGAATATATTTTGAAAAATAAAAAGCTATTATAAAAAATTCATTCTCATTGGTTCATGAAAATAACTTAATGGGAGTCTGCTTTTTATTCTTAAAGCACAAAGAAAGGCCTTTCACTCAGAATCTTTCTTATTAGCCAAAGTATCTTAAAAATCTATATGGTCCAGCCTTTCATTTGTGCAATCTCTTCCACAACAACTATGACATGGTTATATAGTCTTTGCTATAATATTGCTTAATAAAGGCGATCATTCTGTTGTAAAGACTATTATTTTTAAAATGAATTAGAATCTTAATTCTATTCATTGACCTTCACTACTAAAAAATTGTTAAACTAAACAAGTCTCATCTTTCTTTATATATGTCACAGTCCTTCAAATATCTGAAGATAACTTATGTTTTCTCCTAGTCTAGCTTCAGTTTTGCCATTAATTTGATACAAAATACTGGTCAAGTCACAAATTATTCCAAGTTCCTATTTCTTCTTGGATAAAATGAAAAAAGTTCTCAGAATTGTATCAAATGAGTTAGGTCTATGAAAGTTCTCCTCTGAAAACACTATGTAAAATGCAAAGTTTTATTTATGAATGATGATAATATGAATAAAGTCATACTTTGGATACTTAATCTTGGCATGGAAGTTACCTTAGGCTCTCAAAAATTATAGCAAGAGAACCAAGCTCCAATAATTCTTATTAAGCTGGTAATGTTTGGCAATGGTCTGTGTGTCATTCATCAAAGGACAATCCTGAATAAATGTCAAGAGCCTTTTCCCCAAAAAGTTGACCAGATAAATTTTTGAGGGAAGTCCAATTTGTGTCAATGAAAGGAAATCATATCTTTCAAATGCTCAAAATCCCATTAGCAATTTTAATTTTACTACCACATATTGTTGGTTTACATTGAATTTAGTCTACTGTTTTATTTGTGTTTTCTCCATCAAGAAGAATGATCACTGGGCTGGGAAGCACAGAACAAAAATGGCTAGTAAGGAAAACTACAGATGAGTAAAAAAATGAGAACCTAGTCTCAAGGAGTTCAAATTACTTAGTCTGCACCTTAATAGAATGAAAGAATTCACAGGAATTATTCTTGGACAAACTGTCAGTAATTTTTAAAGAATCATGGATATGGGCAAAGATGATTAAAGGAGCAAAAATATCCAAAGTATTTTATGCAAATTTCTACGTAGGCATATATTTTTTAAAATATGTATGTAATTTTGTTTATTGCTTATAAATTTGATCCTCTTAGTTTAACCCATAATTCTAGCTTTTTGATATTTTTTTATCCCATTTCTGTCATGTGCAAATTTGATATGCAGCTAAGGAAATCATATACTTTCTCTCTTCTTTCCAATTTTCTTTTCTTCCTGTTGCATCCATGCAGAATTAGGCAATTTAATAAATGCTTTTTTAAAATGACAATGAATACATCATGTATGGTTCTGTTTCAGCTGAGAAATAAGAAAAACTTCATTTTCCCCTAATATAGATATTTTATTTTACCAAAGCTATTTTATAGAATTACCCAAAATAGATATAACAAGTAAAGTAAAAGCACTGAAGTTGCATGGTGGTTTAGATCTCTTTTCCAGTCAGAGATGTAAAGTGAATGTTCTTTAATACAGGATGGAAGGAAAACATTGAATTAGAGCTCTTAGCTAAAAATGGAGAGTAAATATTTTCTTCTAATAAATTAGATAATGCAGTTTTCTGAGAAAAGAAAACAAAGGAAGGGTATAAATAAGAAAGGAGTAGTAAAAGACAGTGACAACTAGTATCTAATAGTACCTTAGTTCAAAGTTAGAATCCACCAAATTTTGGTCAAGATTTTAACAATGGTCTTTCCAATCTCAATTATGTCAGAAATTCTGGCTACCTTCAAAGAAAACAAAGCAACCAAAAGGGGGGAGGGCGGGGGAGGGGCAGAACATAACCCATCTATTTTCTAATAGTTTTAAGATGAAAAATATGGATAGGCCTAAATGTGGGCTCATTGGCTATATTACTAAATTGAAAATATTAAACATATATATATAGTGCTTTGCAAAACTTCAAACACTGTAAATCAATCAAAAAACTCTAAAATTATATAAAAGCCATCTTTACATACCCATGTCTTTAATATTTTCTCCTGGAAGCAAAGGTGGTTCTTCCATTTCTGCTAATTTGTTAGTTTCCCTCAGGACCTGGATCAAAAAGGGAGATAAAGGAAAACAAGAAATATTGATACTTACAATATTTAAAATTTTGACAAAATTTTCCTGTTAATCCCTAAGGATTTTTGTTTATTTGTTTTCTTTCCCTTCCTTTCTTTTTGATTGTTCCTTTACAGTTGATTCTATTTCCCACTCTTAATTCTGCTTTAAGATCTCTATTTGATCTTCTGCTATTTGGGATATTTTAATTTTTGAAGTTATTCCTCCTTTGTGTTCTCAGTTTTATTAGCATCTAACTATATAAGTATATATGTGTATATATGCATATGTACATGTACTTTTAATTCTTTTTCTCCAGGTTCTGTTGTTGTGATTTCATCCAGTTCACTTGCTATTTTGCTGATGTGACTGTCGGCTTCTTTTTAATCAGATTAGTAAAAACTTTTCCTATCTTTTGAAAGAATTAACTTTTAGTTTTATCAACTCCATAGTATTTCTTACTTCTAGTTTTTGTATTTCTCCTCTGATTTTTAATATTTCTTCTTTTTTGTTTGTTTTTTACTTGTTGGCTTTCCAATGTAAAAAAAAAATGCATTTTCAGTTATTCTCTCATTCTGTTTTGTCAATGTACATTTATAGGGATATAATTTTTCCCCTGAGGAGAAATATATCAAGAATTTTAATTTTTAAAAATTTTCTTTCATAAAATTATTTTCTCTATGACAGATAATTTAACCCATTCATTATATAGGATTTTACTGTTAAGTTTTCCTTTGGGTCTCTGTCTCTTATTGGTAATTCCTGAACTGAATACTAATTTTATTGCAGTATGGTCTGCAAAGTATGTGTTTACAGATCTTTTTATACTGGTTTACAATATCTATTGCATGGTCAGTTTTTACAAAAGTTCCATGTGGTACTGAGAAATAGATATCTTCTTTAGCAATCTTTTTTAGAAAATGCCATAAGTCCTTTTCATTCTAATTTCTCTAGCATTTTATTCAATTCAATATTTTTCCTTTTATTTATTTTTCTGTTATACTTATACATGACTAAGAGAAGGCACTGAGGACAGAATAACAAAAAAGAAATAATCTCTGCCATCAAGAAATGTACCTTCCATTGTGAAGGAATTATTTGAATACAGATAACTAAATATAAAACATATTTAAAGTAACTGGAGGAGGAAGAGAGTTATTAGATGGGAAAATTAGTATTGGTCCTATATGGAAGCACTTGAAATGAGTCTTAAAAGGAAGCTAAACATGCTAAAGATGGAAGTAAAGATGGTTTCCTGGTATGATGGAAGGAGAGGTACAAGCTATGCAACAAAGGCAGGAAATGAAATGTCATGTATCATAAATGTCAGTGTCATGTAAGTTATAAATGACATGTATCTTTTGGCACACAATGGATTAAGTGAGAAAGAACTGCATGAAGTCTTCAACCTCATTCTTTCTTCCTGGCATATCGAAGTCCAGTGGCAAGATAAAAGTTAAGATGACTGTCAATGGTTTAGGATGACCTTGTGTCTTCAAAGTCTAATCAAACACTAAGCACTTGATAATACCTGCTTCTGCCATCTTCATGGCTATGGGAACAAATTGCTCTCATCCACCCATTCTATCAGTGAAATCTTTACATACTTGGGTAGATACCCCCATAACTCACTTAAATGTCTAAGATTCCTTTATTATCCTCAACTTGGTTTAGCCTGTCTGCCAAAATGGCTACTATGCATGCTATATAGTTTACTGGAGCCACAGGTGAGAGATAAGTTCATCAGGTAGACACCAAAGTTGGAAAGCAGATACGAAAAGGGCTTAGCAGCCATTGCATCAGAAGTAGTAGCCTTCCTTGTACACCCTGAGGAAGTCATTATCACTGGATCAGAGAGGACATAATGAAGAGTAAAGAAAAAGAAGACTGGAAAGGTAGAAGGGGACTAAGTTATGCAGGGCTTTGAAGTCAAAAAGAGTATTTTGTTTTACATTCAATCCTAGTACAATAGAGAGCCATTGGAGTTTACTGAGAATGAAGGAGGGCTGGATAAGATCATCTCTGTGCTTTAGGAAAATTATTTTAGTGGCTATATGGAAGACAGGGTGGAGTGGGGAAAGACTTAAGGCAGGCAAATCCACTGACAGAGTATTAGAATAATCCAGATATGAGATGATGAGGGCCTCTACCAGAGTGGAAGCAGTGTCATAGGAGAAAAAGGGGTGCATTCAAAAGATGTTTCAAAGGTAAAATCAACAGCTCTTGGCAATAGCTTGAATAGGGAAGGTGAGAGGTGAGGGATGGGGGGAGGGGGAGAGGTAAGAGACAGTGAGGAGTACAGGATGACTCCTAGATTGTGAGCCTGATAGACTGGGAGGATAGTATTGCCTTCTACACAAGGGCAAAGAGGGGTGAAGATTAAAGATATTAAG
Organism: Antechinus flavipes; assembly: GCF_016432865.1. Taxonomy (NCBI): domain Eukaryota; kingdom Metazoa; phylum Chordata; class Mammalia; order Dasyuromorphia; family Dasyuridae; genus Antechinus; species Antechinus flavipes. Next base: position 487,809,840 of record NC_067400.1, read on the forward strand.
TTCCATTTTGAATATACCAGGTTTGAGATGTCTACTGAACAACTAGTTTGGGATGTCTGAAAAGCAGTTGGAAATATATCTGAAAGTACATAGGAACCAGTTTTAGAGATCTGTAGTTTGAGTAGAAAATTAGCTTTTCAAATAACCTTTAAGAATTGAGATGCAAGAAGTTGATTTGATGGCTATGTAAATAATGGATGATCTAGGGAAAAAAGATGTTCTAGTAGGTTTTTCATAAGAGCCCTGTATTAAGGATAAGCTAGCAGGAATGGGGGGAAAAAAAGATAGATATAAGCATGCTTATCAAGGAAATAAAAACAGAATTTGGCCCTGATTAAGTATCAGGATTAGTATAGGTCATTAGAACTGAAATTAAAAAGAACTGAATTTGAATAGTGCCTCACATTAATTGCATAACCATAAATGAATACGTCATTAACTTTTTGATGCTCAGTTTTCTCATTGGTTATATGGGGATATTAATACTTATATCCATCTATTTCAAATAGTTTTTGTGAAACTCAATTAAGATAATATATGTTAGGAAGCTCTGCAAATCTATACAAATTCCAATAATTATTATTATGACTAAAAATGAGAGCAAGGCAAAGAAAAGGGAAGAATCAAAGATGATTTGCATAATGGGGAAAATAATGATTTCTTTGAAGGAAATAGCAAAGTCAAGAGAGAGCAAGAAAAAATATCAATAATTATGATACAAGCCAAATTTTCATTTATTTACATCATTTAGCTATAAATTATGCCAGAAAAGATAATATTCAATAGTATTTGACTATTAAGCTGAATTCTATCATACTATGTTTCCAAGATGCCAAACTATGAACCTTAAATTAGGTTTAGTAATGACAACTCTAGTACTAGATAGCTCTTATAAATGTCTTTAAGGAATATTCTCTTTTATACCAAATTTCTTCCTTTTACACATCATCTTCTCTCATATCAGAGAGATAATTTCCACATGAACTAACCCAATATGGCAACAATTTTCAATACTACAGAAGTTACCTAAAAGGGTTATTTTTATAACCTTTACAAAAATTCCTAGGAGGGCTTTATAAGTAGAGTTCAAAAATCCTTTTTTCCCCCCAGCAGTAGCTATTGAAAAAATAGCAAAAGAACTACAATATTGTTCATTCTAATGTAAATGTAATTTGAAATGAATGACATCTCTATTTTGAAACTGCAGAAATCCTGGAATGTTTTGGTAAAAAGTTTAATATTTTATCTGTGAAAGACACAGCAAGGAATGCGAGAGTCTATGGAGACAGAAGGAATATAGAAGATATTCTTTTCATTATAATTCTTGCTTGGAATACAGAAAAACCATAGGAACTACATGCACTGAAACAGTATAAAGGCCAAATCCAATCTATGCCAGGAAAAGAGCATTCAACATTTGGGGAAAAAAAGTTTTTATAAATAAAATTAATTTAAATAAAACAAAAATCTTAATTTTATTAATAATAGCAAGTTGAAAAGGCCTTTAGCAAAATACCACAATCATTTGTTTAAAATAAAAGAATATGGACATGGAAGGACCACTTTTTAATATGATCAAAAGTATATATATCTAAAACCAAAAATTACCATGACTTGCAATGGAGAAACACAAAAACTTTCCTAATAGTTTAAGCTCATCAGTAAAGCAAGAAGGTTTCTTTCTCACTACTTTTTAATATAGGTTAAGAAATATCTAGCTACACGCTACTGAGTCTGTATCCCAAAGGGATCACAAAAGAGGAGAAAGGATACACAAGTGCAAAAATATTTATAGCAGCTCTTTTTGTGGTAGCCAAGAATTAGAAATTGAGTAGATGTCCATTAATTGGGGAATGGTTCAATAAGTTGTCATATATGAATGTAATGCAATATTACTATTTTATAAAAAATGATGAGCAGGCTGATTTCAGAAAATCCTGGAAAGACTTACAAGAACTGATGCTAAATGACCTTAGCAGAACCAGAAAAACACTGTATACAGTAACAGAAAGATTGCATGATCAGGTAGGACAGACTCAGATCTTCTCAGCAATACACTGATCCAAGACGATTCCAATAGACTTGGGATGGAAAATACCATCAACATCCAGAGAGAGAACTATGGTTCCTGAATGTCCACGCATACTATTTTCACTTTTTTTGTTGTTTGTTTACTTTTTTTTCTTGTGGTTTTTCTCTTTTGTTCTAATTTTTCTTTTACAACATGACTGATAAGGAAATATGTTTAAAATGACTGCAAAGGTATAACCTGTATCAGATTGCTTGCTGTCTTGGGGAGGGAGAAAGTAAAGGAGGGAGGAAGAAAAGAAAATTTGTAACTAAAATCTTATAAAAATGAATGTTGAAAGCTAACTTTACAAATAATTGGAAAAATTCCTAGCTACACCAAAAAAATCCTGATTACAGACATCTACATCCAAATTATAGTCCCTCCTTCTCTCCAAAATCAACATGTATCTCATATTTGTTTTGCTAACACCTACCCATGTAATTAAAGACATTAATACACATACTGATGTCCCTTCTAAGAATTTAGTTTCTTGGGTCAAATTGATCCAAAATAACGATCCTATTACTCTTCATCTCATTATCCAAAAGAAGCTCCACTATCTAACCTCTGAAATTTTCTATTCTAATCACAACCTTTTAACTTTCCTTCTCTCTCTCCTGACTCAATCTGAAAAATAATTCTCACCATGACTTTCCTCCCTGATAAGAAGAAATTTCAACTTTTGTTATCTTTATAATTAATGCTTTTTCTCTATCCTTGAGCACTCCACCCCTTTGTTCTATTATTTTTCTAAGTACTTGGGATATAAATTTTTTCTAATTTTTTTGAGATATTCTCTGACCTAAATTAGATGTTTACACTCTAATGAGAATATACAACATATTCACAGATAAGTAATATATGTTATATTTAAATAAAGAAAAGGAGGAAAGGAGGGAAAGAAGAATCTTGAGCCCAGAAAAGACCTGGATATTCGAAGAAGTGAAATAAAGCAGGGAAAGCATTCTAGGAATGTAGGAAAGTGCAAAATCATGGAGCCAGGAAATGGAATGTCATATAAGAAGGAAGAGAAGAACAGTAAGAATAGTTTGGCTAGAAATAGACCGGGTAAAACTATAATTGGCCAGCTCAGAAAAACAGCCTTCAGTTATATTATGAAGGGTTTAAATATGATTTCAGTCACTTAACCTTTCTAGGTCTAAGTTTCCTCATTTCTAAAAATGAAAACACTGGAAGAGATAGTATCTTAAGACTCTTTAAAGTTGATTTTACTACCATGGGTCTATCTCTATTATCTAACAAATCAAGTTCTAATGTGTCTGTCTAAAAAAAGTCTTCTAAAATTTTGCCCCATTCTAGCTGCCCAGTTCCAATGCACAACATTCACTTCAGGAGAAATACCGTGTTTCCCCCATAATAAGACCTATCCCGAAAATAAGCCCTCCCCTTACTGTGTAAGATTCCTCTAAAATAAGCCCTCCCCCGAAAATAAGCCCTATTGAGATTGCTACTGTAGTGAAGGTGATCCCCCTGCACTACACGCTACATTACGCTACCCTCTATATGCACTGTCTCCTCCCCTCTTCCCCCCCCCCCCCAGCCGGGTGAAACGCACGCCACGCCCCGAGCTGCATCCAATCAGAGCTGCAGCAGTGAGCGCGTCATCCTGTTCTTCCCCAGTGATTTGCTTGCTGGCGCCATTGAGAGCAGTGCCGCGGAGGAGAGCTGAGGCAGGACAACATAAAAACCTGGTATGCAAGCGGGAGTGGGGGGCATGATGGAGGATAAAAGGGGCATGATGGAGGATAAAAGAAGAACTCAGCCAGCACTCACCACGCTAAAGAAATGAAGAACTTCCTTGCAGAGAGAAGAATAGATCAAGTAATGATTCCTGCAGGAATGACTGCCTATCTCTGGACCCTTGATATTGAAATAAACAAGCCATTCAAGGACCATTTGCACATGGAAGTCAATGACTACATTGAAAATAGAATGGAAAGAAATCAGTGTGGAAACTTTGTGAAGCCCTGTCTGCAAGAAGTCGTGACTTGGGGGAAGAAGTCATGGGATAAAATTACTGACAGCTGTGTCACCAAGGCACTTCGAGCAGGTTACCTGGACAAGACATGTTCATTTAAAGAGAGCTATATTGCTGGACATGACAGATTGGGTCCACTTCTGAAGGAAATAGAGGCGCAAGACATCCAGGACGGAATTCAGGGTATGGACACTTATGACGAAGTTGATGAAGAAGATGACATGATCATTATTGAATAAAGGTACTTTTTTTTGTTCACATTTACCTGTTTATTAAAATTGCTGTCAATGTTCATTAAAATAAGCCCTGCCCTGAAAATAAGCCCTCTGGTGTTTTTCTGTCCAAAAAAATAATAAGACAGTATCTTATTATCGGGGAAACACAGTATCTATTGACTGTTCATTGTAATCATTTATGCTAAGGCATTTCCTTTTAAGGCTATGTAATGTAACAGAAAAAGTGCTAGACTATTAGCGTTGAAATACGTTTACAAGATTACAACAAAAGACCTGAATTCTAGTTCCAGTTGTCATTTTACTACTGTCTCACTTTAGATATAAGATTCAACTTTTCTTGGCTTCATTTTCCTTCTCTGTAAAATGAAGTCCCTTCCAGCCCTAAAATTCTGACTTTATGATACCTAGAATATTTTCCTTCTTTTCCTTCTCTGTAAAATGAAGAGAATAGAGTAAATGTTCTTTAAGGTCCCTTTAAGACCCTAAATTCTATGACTTTATGATACCTAAAATGTCTTCCTTCTTTTCTGTCAGAGTAAGGGAAAAAACCGTGCAACTGAAATATGTAAAGATGTTAGAGCTGAGGTGGTAAGAAAATAAAATTCCTCAGTCTTTGCTAGCCTACAATAAGTCAGCATATTTAAGTTACAGGGCTAGTGACATGGAATAAGTAACAGTTTAAAATAATAGGGTCAGGGTCCAAAAATATCTGTAGATTTGAACAATGAAATCATTGGGATACCCTGAAATTCATTATGTAAAGTCCTATGCTTGGGTTCAAAAAAATTAAATGGACTAGTTTGATACAGGAAAAAAATAAGCAGACAGACTATATAGTTTGTGTGAAAAGGAGCTGAAAATTTAAGAGACTAGAATTGAATCAATATGATTCAGGCACGAAAAAAAAACCTATACTACATAATAAATTGTTTTAAAATGGACTTAGTCCAGAATGAAGAAAATAATGGTCCCATTGTAATGTGTCTAAATCAGAGTGCAACTGCAGCATTGTAATGAATTTGGGGTATCATATTTTAGGAAGTATGAGAAATAACAACAGCTATGTTCCCATAATGGAGGAAAATGGAAAGTCTGAAATTGGAAGTAGTAAAAGAGGGGATCAAGGGAGCACCTGAAACCAGCTGAAGCTAAGTAAAACTAGACAAAACAAGTTTAAGAAAAAAAGCTAAAAATAAGACAAAAGCTGTAATGGGCTGAGGCTTGAGTTGATGCACTGAGGTCCCAAGCACATGAGGCTAAATAGTAATTGGACCATACTCTATTAATATATAAGCTTGGAGAAAGAATGGCCCCCACCCACTCTTTGTGCAAGTCCTGATGTGTTGTATAGGAAATGACGATTTTAGTGGGTGGAGGCAGGGGAGTGGAAAGGGAAGGGGAGGAGAGACTTTTGGAATTGCCATTGCCACGGTTGGCTCAGCTCGAGTCTCTCTCTGTTAGCTGGCTTCCTGTCGCAACTGCCTATATTTGCTATCACAATCCTTATTCACCTCTTCACTTCAATAAATATTGAAGATTTTTCCCTTAACCTGAATTCCTGACTCCGGCTGATTTTAAATACGCAGTCATTACAAAAAGCCATAGTTTAACTAGATTATACATGCTTATTTACTTCACAAATATTAATCTCTCTTCCGTAAAAGGAGTTAAAGCTCATTTTAAAAGTCATAAAATGTATGTAACATGAAGGGGGGCATATTAAGGGAGTGTATCTTGTAGGAGGATTGGGAAAAAATGCTCACCTTCCCAGCAAGAAGAGAGATGAGGGAGGAATTTCGTGGCCAGGATAAGGAATAAAAGACTATGCTCTTGCTCCTGAAAAATATGTGTGAGCTCATTTTGAGTTTTCACACCCACTTCCAGCAAGAACATATTAAAAGTTAAACTGTTTCTTTCACTAAACTGAAGTTATACATTTACTGTGCCTTTATTTGGGGTTCAAAATTTTGTTTCCAACAAAAGGACAAGCTAGAGAGCATTCAAAACAGGACAAGCAAATTGATATGGATTCTCAAAACTATGTTATGTAATAAGCATTAGTTGAAGGAACTAGAAGTGTTTAACCTGAAGGACATGATGGGAGTGGTTTTTAAATATTTTAAGTTCCAAAAGAAAGATCACAGATAGAAGAAAGTATACTTTTTTTACTTGGCCCCAGAAGGCAGAATTATGAAAAATAAATGAGGGAAAACTAGAAGGGCAGATGTACATTCAATACAAGGAAACACTTGCTAACAAGAACTCTCTCAAAGTAGATGGAGGGCCTAAGAAATAGTGGGTTTCTAGAAAGCTAGAAAACTACATGTCCAAATAGTTGCCATATAAACCAATTCAATGTCCACATCTCTTGCATTCTTTTCTCTATAATATGTTATTTCTACTATATACCTTAGGCCTCTTGGTCTATCTCCAACTGCTTTCCTTTCAAAACCATTCTCTACAAAACTGCCAAAATAATTTTTCCTGAACCAGAGGTCTTACCACATGATTTCTTTGCTCAAAAATCTTCAGTGGCTCCTTATTATCTCTAAGATAAAAATGTAAATTCCCTAATCTGACATTTAAGGCCATTCACAATCTAAATTCAACCAACTTTTATTTGTTATTTTATATGGCTCCTCATTACCACTCTACATTCCAGCCAAACTCAACTACCTGCTTTTCCTTGGCTTGACATGCCATCGCCTAAATCTGGAAATTCATATAGATCTCTGCTCAGCCCTTTACCATCACTGCCATTTCCCCATATTGTCCCCCATATAGCACAGGTCAAGAGTGAAAAAATGAAGAGTCAGAAGACAGACTGTTGTGTACAAAGAACAGCAAATAAACTAGTATAATGAGAGGACAAAGATTAAGTAGAAGAGAATAGGAATGGGGCAGGTATATTGATGGAGACAGATCAGATCTTGAGCCCAAAAGATACTGGAGGCAAGAAAGATGAGGAACATTAACATAATCAGACCTCCACTTTAGAAAAATCACTTTGGCATAGAAGATGGATTGGGAAGAAACTTGAAGCAGGAGATCAATTAAAAGTCTACAAAAATCCAGCCTTAAGGTAATAAGCCACCAGAATGGAGGCTATGTAAGTGAAAAGAAGGGAAATGGATAAGAGACGTTATTTAGGTAGAAATGACAATCTTTGACAACAGATTAGGTATGTGGAATGAGAAAGAATGAGAAGTGCAGTTTAAATCTGAGTGATCTAATAAACAAGCTGACAAGAAGAAAAGATTGGAACAGAGAAAATAAAGAGTTCTATTTTGCACACATTAGAATGTGAGTTTCTTGAGGGCTGGGATTTTGTTTTTGCCTTTCTTTATATCTCTAACACGTAACACAATTATCTACTATTGACTAATGAATTTAAAATGTTTAGGGGACAGTCAATTTAAGATATCCAAAAGATAGGGTCTATTTGAGGGTGCTAAGAAGTTAAATGACTTGCACATGAACTTATTATCTCCAAGTTTAGTCTTAGCATTTACATCCTGCCAAGACCTCTAGTTCCAAAAATTCTCTAACAACAAGGTATAGGCAAGCTTCTTAATTGCATTAATGAGGAGATTTCTATACCTGGAGTTCTATTCAGATTAAATTACAGCTCTGAATAGCTCTGAATCAATTAATCAATCAATAAACATTTATTAAGTACCTACTATATACTAGGCATGATGATGCCAAGCACTGAGTTAACAAAAAAGAAACCAAAGATTGTATTCCTCTCAAGAAGTCACAATCCAATGAATTACAATAATGGTAATGTGATAAAAAGAAACTCTCCTTTAAGGTCTCTGATCTAATTTCTCATTTTTATTTATATATATATGTATAATCCAGTCTTAATGTCTTTATCTGAAAGTAATTTCATAGCCCTTCTTTCTTTGTGACAAAGAAAGCAATTAAGCAAAAACATTCCGTATAGAAATCTTTCTGACAATAAATTTAATATTCTGTCCTAATCACCTCCCACCCTGCAATAAGGAAGTTTGTTTCATTATCTATTTTATGGCACTACCACTGGTTTTTAAATTACTTAAGAGTTAAATTTCTTTTTAGTGATTTTTTCATGTACATTGTTTTAGCCATTATGTATATATTGCTTAATTTTACTCAGCAATATTTCATAGATATCTTACCTTGTTTCTTTGAATTTTTAATATTTATCATTTCTATTTAGATAATAATGCTTTATTATATAAACATAGCATAGTTTTTGCAACCATTCTTCAATCCATTAGTTCATCATAAATTGAGTGCTTATAGGCTTAGGCTGAGCATATCTTACTATAGTATAAGGAATTCTAGACGTGATCCAGAGGCAGCTTAGACAAACCAAAAATACTATCTTTATTGTAATCATTGGGTTTCTCACATTTTTTTCTCAGACCATATTGATAATGGTGGTGATCATAACTTTTTTAAAATTCTGGGGCAATTTTTCCTTTTTTCCACATTCAAGCAAAATCTGTATCCTAAATGTTTCCAATTCTTCCTACCTAAAAAATTTTGTCATATATACATAAGAGAAACAAATATGTTATCCCATTTAGGGCAACTCAGACAATTGTTTCTACTACAAATCTCAAAGTATTTCAAAGTAATATACATTGAGATTTTTTAAAAAAGTCTTTATAGTTCACCTAATACATAAATGTCTTCAGGTAAGGATTCATCTATTTCATTTATCCACTGCCTTTCACAAACTCTATAGTTCATCAAAAACTTGGTATATTCTCTAATCCAGTGAATCAGGTCATTTATAAGATTACTAACTTATTAACAAACTGAGAAGAGAAACATATAATGATACATCTAGTGCCCTTCCTTTCAAATTAGTTTGTATTTATAACTACTTATACTCTTAATATTTATTCTGAATGTATTTATTTCTCACTCTACTTGTGAGTAGAGATCAGTTCATTTAAGGTCTTTGTATCCCCAATGCCCAGCAAAGTGGCTGGCATATAGTAGGCATCCAATAAATACTTGAATGATTTCTCACATTTCCTCCCAATATGAAACATTACCATTTATTATGGTTATTACTTGTAAGACCTTGAGCAAATCATTTAACATCCTTGAGCATCAATTCATTTATAATTATTCTTAAATCAAGTCCTCTCATCTTAGATTGTTTTACATATTTGTTAGCAATAACACCACGACCTTATACCACTACAGTGCTTTATAATTTTAAAATTCTTTCTTAAAAATAGTCTCATTTAATTTTCATAAGTACTCCATGAAACTCACATAATGTCTCACACATACAGAATAGGATGTATTAGAACCCATCTATGACTGAGACCCAGACAAGCATTCTTCACATCATTCTCCTGATGATGTTTTATATAATGCCAAATAAAAACTTTTTATCAATTTCAAAACAAACAACATATTTTACAATTTTCATATGATATTTCACTTTATCAATGATTGTCACTCAATTTCCCTCTGATGATTTGGTTCTGATAAATCCTTCATCCTAACGTATTTCTAAATAGATTTTATTACTGAATTGTTCACGCAACATAAATGACTTCTTACATTTATTTAAACAAGGAGTACTAATTGAAAAGCACTACAACAGAGAATAAACATTCAGTGTTGCGGAAAAGCATTAGTTTACTTTTATTTTGAAATTAACAATATGCTAACCATATTCAACTTGAACAATTTTATAATCACTTGATACTATTTTTACTTCCATAGTATAATTAAAACAAAATAGAAACTGAGATGTTACAAAGATTTTAAGCAATAAATGGAAATACGGTGACTTTATCATTTGATAGCCAGAAAGATAATTATATTCTTTTATTTTCTTTAAAACCTAAAACCTCTGAATAATGATGAAATTTCTAATGAGATTTACATATTGATTCTTCAGCACATGCTTCTGCCATTTTCATTAACATACACTCAAAGAAATGATCCAGTTTAATCTGATCTTTGCTTTCTAGAGAAAATATGCAAAATATAACATCTTTTGAAAAGCACCCTGCCTGGCTGAATTCTATTAAGTATTTTAAAACAGGCACAGATGGTTAAGAACAAAACCCAAAGTGTTTCACTATTTATCAAATATCTCATTGTGAGATCAAGCAAACCATCTATCCTGAAGGAGGAAAGGAAGGAAAAGCTACTACTACTTCCATTTTCAATTCTGAATTCTACTCACAGAATTTACACAGTATCAAAAAAATATTGCTTGGTTAACTGATTTTAATTTATCACTTTATCAAGCACCAGCATTTTGGAAAGACACTGCAATTAAGAGCAAGGATCAGGTTAAAAAAAAAAAAAAAGGAAAAAAGATCTTTTTACAAAGCTTTCAAAAGCGTGATTTTATAGAGACTGTTCAAGAAAGGAAAAAAAGTTGTTTATGAAATTCATACAAAGTTCCAATTTCTTTGGTAACTTTAAAGAATAAGTTGCAAAAGAGAACTGTAATTTGAGCAACAGAATTGCAAAGATATGGGCACAAAATTGTAATAGATCACTATAAAAGAAATGTAGGAAAAGTCTAAAGTAAAAATTCATAAAACTGATAAGTAGTTTGCCTTGAATAGTAATATTCTATTTTTTTAGGGCTCACAACATGACAATGGGAAAAATATGATTCAATTTACTACAATGTGAGATATCTGACTTTTCAGAAACATATCTATTACCTCTCTGTACAAGACTTCTTTTTAGAGCAAGCTAAGCTAACCAAAAAAAGAAAAACTCAATAATGTAACATTCCATTTTAATTAATACCTCAATAATATTTTAACATATAGTTTGACAAAAGACTGTCAATCCAAACTAACAGTACTTTGTCACTGTAGATCCAATAAATCCTATGAGTAAAAAATTAATGTTTAAAAGTCAACCTATTTAAATGCATTAATCTTTTTGATAAGGCATCATGTGCATAATCAGAAAACCTGTTAGTCTTAATAAAATGTGACATGCTTTTAAAAGGTTATATCACTGAAGTTTTGCAAGAAAGTATAGATCTTTATAGATCTTACTGCAACTTGTAAAAATATTATTTACAAAATATATTATATTCTTATATTAAATCTATTCATTTAAAATTTTTTGGAATAGATTGTGTTAGGTTCTGTGGAGAAAACAATGTTGAATAAGTATCTACCTACACATAAGCATAGAAAAATCCTTTTGAAAAATGTAGCACTAAACTTCCTTATTAACAATAACAAAATTTGGATGAAACATAGAAACTTTGATGGATTTGTTTTTTAAGCTCACATTTTCCCTAAAATGTTCCATCAAATAGCTCCCATTATCATTTCCTTGTTCCAATCTTTAGTCTTTCATTATCTACTCATTCCTATCCTGCTACATAAAAGCATAACCAAGTATCCCCTATTCTAATGGCCCTATCAAATAATATCCCATCTTTTTCTGTTTCTTTCCTTTTTCAGAGAAAATCTTTGAAAAAAGCCATTGCTTTTCCTTCTTCTATATTCTGTAATCTGGCTTCTAGCTTGCATCACTCAAATGAAAGCAATCTCTCCAAAGTTAGCAATGATCCCTAAATTGTCAAATTTAATGGACTTTTCTGTATCTTGGTCCCTCTGGAGTATTTAATTTCTTCCTGGACACACACCTTTTTTGAATTTAACTACTTAACTGCCAACTTCTCAGTCTTCTTTGCAATTGATCTTCCATGTCACTGATTGTGAGTCAACCTTGTGGCACCAGTCTCTGCATTCACTAATGGAATAACTTCCGAAGATTCAATTATTGTTTATATGTAGAAAAATAATAACTACATCTTAATATCCAGTATAAGTATCTAGGTTCCAATCCTATACAACAAACTGGAAATGCTATAAACACCTTAAATTCAATATGTCTAAAATGGAGACTATTGTTTCCCACCATAACTCCCAGCCTCCAAACTCATCCTTTTTCAAACTTCTCTTTTACTATGGAGAACACCACCATCTTTTCAATTAGGCACCTAGATATTGTGAAAGTGCCCAAGATTAAATTGTCTATTTATTATGAGCAAGCTTACTAGGTAGGTACACTCGACATAGAGTAAAAGAAGTCAATCAGGAAACTGCAGTGACCCAGTCTTGCCCACTCCCGGATACCTATGCTGATGTTTACTGGCTGATCTTACTAAGCTGTGTACCCCCAACTAAACCATCCCTGCAATCGATCATTCCTGCTTCTATGTCCAACCTGTTCCTGGGAAAGACTGTCCCTTCTTTACCCTAATTCCTCCCTAAATCTTCCCTCTGTGGTTTTCAAGCATAAACTGTCTCCATCTCTCCTACAGCATAGATTTATATTTTGTACTGTGTTGCTTCAGCACTAGTATGTGATTTTCCTTCTAATATAACTCTGCTTTCAATTCAGCTTGGACTCCTGCATTTTGAGGAGTGGGCTTTGTCCAGTTGACATTTTCATTTTTGATTCCTTACTCTCACTCATTCAACATATCTAACTAGCTACCAAATATTACCATTTCTATCTCCACAATATTTCATACAGTTTCCTTTTTTACCCCCATTCATACCACCAACATAGTGTAGGCTCTCATCATTTCTAGCCAGGATAATTGCAATATCCTCTTATTTAATCTCCCTGCCTCAAGTCTCTAATGACATCTGTTCCCCCTTACTTCTCCAGTTTTCTTACACATGATTCCCTTCCATTACTCTGCAGTCCAACCATATTGGCCTACCTGCCATTCCTCACACATGAAGTTCCATCTCACATCTCCATGCTCTCATTCCTGTCAACTGCCATCTCTGGAATACTCTCCCTCCACCACTCTGCCACTTGAATTATTACTTCAAGAAGTTAGAAAACAGAAAATTCAAAAGAGGACATAAACAAGCAAGCAGTTTTGCTAGCTTGTTAAATCTGCATTGCATATTAAATTTAATAAGCAGTTTTTAAAACTGTATTTAACCAAAGTTTAGTTTCATACACAATCCTTTTTCTATTATTCTTTGTATATTAAAAAGTGCATGCTTGTTAAGTTTATTATTAAAAAAGAAAAAAATTAGCTCCAGTGCCACTTCTGAAAGTCTTTTCTGATTTCCTAGATCCTACTTTTCCATCTAAAGTAAGTTACTTTATCTGCTTTTAAGTATACATATTTTCTTCTCCCAATAGAAATATAAGATCCTTGAAGTGCTAGACTTAGAATTTTGTCTCTTTATCCTTAGGAATACAAAGTACATAGGTTTTGGAACATAGTAAGTGCTTAATAAATGATTGACTTTCAGTAATTTATTATTCTATAATAAGCTGGACAGACTGGAGCCAGACTATGAAGTGCTTTTAAAGCTAAAAAGAAATCAGCACAATAGATTAAGTACACAAGACATAACAGTAAATGTCTACAGTAATCTATTATTTAATAAATCCAAAGACTTCAGGTTCTGGGATAAGAATTTACTATTTGACAAACACTGTTGGGAAAATTGGAAAACAAAGTGGTAGAAATTAGGGTTAGGCAACATAAGGTCAAAATGGATACATGATTTAGACTTAGAAAAGAATAATATCATAAGCAAATTAGGAGAGCAAGAATTAGTTTACCTATCAGATCTATGGAGAAGGGAAGAATTTATGACCAAACAAGATATAGAAAGCATTATGAAATGAAAAATGGTCATTTTGATTACATTAAATGTTAAAAGTTTTGTACAAACAAAACTAATTTTTACAAGTATTTCTAATAAAAGCCTCGTTTTTCAAATATATAGTGAACTGAGTTAAATTTATAAAAATACAAGTAGTTCCCACATTAATAAATGGTCAAAGGATATGAACAGGCAGTTTTCAAATGAAGAAATTAAAGCTAACTGTAGTCACATGAAAAAATGCTTTTTAAAAATCACTTTTTATTAGAGAAGTGCAAATTAAAACAACTCAGAGGTTCACCTCACACCTCTCAGATTGGCAAAGAAAATTGGAACACTAATGCATTGTTGGTGGAGTTGTGAACTGATCTAAACACTATGAAGAGCCATTTGGAACTATGCCTAAAGGGTTATAAAACTACATATGCCCTTTGATCTAGTAATACCATTATTAGGTCAATATCGCAAAAAGGACATAAAAAAGGGAAAAGGTCCTACATGTACAAAAAATATTTATAGTAGCTCTTATTACAATAGCAAAGAATTAGAAATGGAAGGAGTGCCCATCAATTGAGGAATGGCTAAATAAGTTGAGGTAAATGAAATACTATTGTGCTATAAGAAATGATGAGTAGGCAGATTTCAGGAAAGTCTAGAAAGATTAAACTTTTGATGAGTAAAGTGAGCAAAACCAAGAGAACAATGTACACAGTAACAACAGCTTTGTGCAGTGATTAACTATGATAGACTTAGCTCTTCTCAACAATACGGTGATCCAAAAAAATTCCAATAAAATTCATGAAGGAAAATGTTTTCTACATCCAAAGAAAGAATTAAGGGAGTCTGAATGCAAATCAAAGCATTCTATTTTCACTTTCTTTGTTTTTTCTTTTTTCTTTTTTTTTTTTGGGGGGGGGGGGGAATTTTCCTTTTTGTTCTTTTACAACATGACTGATTATAACAATTTATGTTTAACATAATTGCACATGAATAATCTATATCAGATTGCTTGCCATCTCAGAGAGAGAGGAAAGAGAAAAAATAGGAACTCAAAATCTTACCAAAAAACTGAATGTTGAAAACTAACTCTACATGTAATTGGAAAAAAAAAATATTTAAAAAAATTAAAAAGAAGTTTGACACAGGGTGGGCAGCTAGATAGCACAGTGGATGGAGCACCAGCCCTGAAGTCAGGAGAACCTGAGTTCAAATCTGTCCTCAGACACTTAAAACTTCCTAGCTGTGTGACCTTGGGCAAGTCACTTAATCCCAATTGCCTCAGCAAAAAAGGAAAAAAAAAGTTTGACACAGAGACAACAGAGAGTCCCTAAAGCTTCTTTATAAGGAAAATAACATGAACATGATCAGATTTGAATTTGAGGAGTATCCTTTTGAGAACTATGTGGAGGATGGATTTAAGAGGGAAGATTATGTATATAGAGAAAAATCAGAAAGATTTTATAATAATTCAGACAAGGAGGGTAAGGGTCAGAAGTAGGATGGTTGCAATGTGAATGGAGAGGAGGTGAGTGTAAAAGACACTGAGGAGGAAAAATTGAAAAGGTTTAATAAATAAGTGGATATGGGGGTGATTATAGAGAAAGAAAAGTTAAGGAGTCCTAGATTGTAAATTTGAATGACTAAAACCCAGAAGTTATCCTAGACAGAGAGATTAGAAAGAGGGATAGGTTTGGAGGAAAAGAAAATGAGTCATGTGTTGGTCATATAGAGTAAAAGATGTTTTCAGCATATCTGTAATGGGCTGAGGCTTGAGCAGCTGTGACAAGAAGTCAGCCAGCAGTCTCTCTTTCCGCTTCCTTCTCTGCCCCCCTGCCTCCACCCACCAAAATCATCATTTCCTACACAACACATCAGGACTTGCACAAAGAATGGGTGGGGCCATTCTTTCTCCAAGCATATATCTTAATAGAGTATGCTCCAATTACTATTTAGCCTCACGTGCTTGGGACCTCAGTGCATCAACTCAAGTCTCAGCCCATTACACATATCCAGTTCAAAATGTTCAATAGGTAAGTAGTTGACAAGCCCAGAAGAGATAATGAGGTTTGATATAGAAATACAAGAATCATCAGCATAGAGAGGAAATTCGACCCATAGGAGCTGATGTGGTAAAGAGAGAGTATAGAAAGCAAACAAGAGCCTAGAGCAGAGCATTGGCAGTATATGAAATCCAATAAGGAAAGGAAAGGAAGAATATATAGGGATAGAGAGTAGAAATTCATTATAAGGAAGTTCTTTTTTGCAGGTGAGATAAAAACAATGTTCTATAATTAAACATAATTAGAAAAATCAATAGAAGGTCAAGGATTTTAAACACTTTGAAAAGTAAGGTATTTTTAAAAGCTAAAGTAAAACTTTCACAAGTCATAACTTTGCCAATGGTCATTACTTCTCACTGTTTCTTTTTCTGCAATTCCACAGGGCAGAAATCAGGTGTAAATAATAACTTTACCCTAGTTGAAAATTAAACTAAATAAACTGCAATCATATTTCATTTGTGGGCCTGGAATTAAAGTCTTATTTTTAAAATTAAACATACCACAATATTACATTAATATAAATTACAAAGACATATCTCAAATACAAATATTAATACACATAACAGAAAATATCCATTTAAATGAATACAATTCCATTTTACATTTTTATTGATGATATTGAGCACTTATCAATTTTTTTTCCTTCTGAGGCAATCGAGGTAAGTGACTTGCCCAAGGTCACACAGCTAGGAAGTATTAAATGTCTGAGGACAGATTTAAACTCAGGTCCTCCTGACTTCAGGGCTGGTGCTCTATCCACTGTGCCACCTAGCTGCCCCACTTATCAATTTAAGTAACAATGAATGCCTTAATTTGATACCCCAAACTGTAAAATGTTAATTCAATCTGAATCCATACTACAAAATGAAAAATAATGAAAACTCTAAAAGTCTGCAAAGCATATCATTATCTCTTTTGAACTTTCCAATGATCCTATCATAGTAGATACTCCACTTACCCCACATTATGGCTTTGGAAACTGAGATTTAGAAGGTCTAAATGAAATTACTAAAGCTATGCTTACATAGCCAAGACAGAAATTGTATTTGAACACAGGTTTTACTGGTTTAGAAGAAAGTAGCATACAAAAAAAAAAAAAAAAGAAGAAGAAGAAGAAGAATATACCAAGAAGGAGAGAAGGATCAACAGTGTCAAAGGCTAGAAAGAGGTTAAGGAGAATGAGGACTGAAAAAGTCATTCAATTTGACAACTAAGAGATCATCAGTAATTTTGGAGAAAGCAGTTTCATGGAATGATAAGGTCTGAAGAAAGATAATAAGGGGTTTGGTCAAGAAAAGAATAAGAGAAAAAGTGGTTATATAACCTTTTTGAGGAGTTTTGGGCAGGAGAAATAGAAGACAGAAGGCTCAGATGAAATTTTATCAAGAATGGGGTGACCTGGGTATGTTTATAGGCAATACAGTAGATAGAGAGAGATGGAAAATTAGTGAAAAAGATGCCAGAGGAGACAATCTGTTGGAGGAGACAAGATAAGAATGGGATCGCTGGAACAAGTAGAAGAGTTAGTCTTGGTAAGGATTAAGGCTATCACATCATCATTTCTCTCTCCCTCTCTCTCTCTTTCTCTTTCTCTCTCTCTCTCTCTCTCTCTCTCTCTCTCTCTCTCTCTCTCTCTCTCTCTCTCTCTTTCTCTCTCTCTCATTCTGGTTTGCTTTATATTTACTTTCTATATGATAAGTTAATTCATCTGAAGTGACTATTATTATACCACAACAAGTGTTGAAGTCTATTTTGTAATTTAGAGATTTAAAGAGAAATTTCCAGAAATTTTTATTTGGGAAGACTAAATTTGTACTTTTACCATCAACTTCAAGGTTTTTATCTTAGCCATCCTATGTGGAAATATGCATACAGACAACCACAATAAGAGCTTACAATCTCCCCAGGGCCATATTAGAGACAAAAATAAGCACAATATAAAATGATATTAAAAAAAAAAAAAAAAAGAGCACACTAGCAACTGAAAAGACCAGAAAAAAGGCTTCACGGAAAAGAAAAGAAGTAATTTTCACAAATGTAAAGTGAATATTGTAAATTAATAACATTTTTATTTATATATTTTATATATTATCTCACATGAGTCTCACAGCACTCCCATGAGGTAAATACTAAAAACATCATTATTTCCTTATTAAGAAGCTGAAACTCAAAAGAGGTTCAGAGGTTTGTAGAGGGTTACGGAGTAAACAAGGATCAAGCCCAAGTTCAAATGACTATTCTTCAGAGAGACAGCTTAGACCAATGGTATATGTATTGTATTTTTAATTCTTTTGTTAAATACTTTCCAATCACATTTTAATCTGGTGTGGGCCATATTATAAAGTTTATAGGCCACACCCAGGCAGGAAATTTGATCTTTCTGGTTCAATTGCTCATGAGAGAATGTCTATCAATAAGTAACCAATTTAAACCAGCTCATCTTCACTTTTAAAAATTAGAATACATACCCTCAAGTCAGGAGAAAAATTGTCTGCTGAAGTTGAAATAGAATCCGATGATATGACAGAAGCTGATTTTAAATGTACAGAATGGTCCGAATGAGAGGTAGAGGCACTACAAAACAGAAAATAAAATTTAAAAAATTTTTTGAAAGATGTATAAATTATAGATAACAATATTTCTAATGCATGAAAATTTTAAAATACTCTTTCCAATTCCAACATATAATTCCACCTTGTCTATTTATTTTCTTCTTTTAAAGATTGTCTATTTGTGTACTCCAAAATGGACGTGTTATTCAGTTCCTGTCAGGACACTAATCATATTCCCTACCACACATCATTTCCCTTTTTTTCCACATGCTACTCTATAGACATCACATCATATATCCCTGCCATAAGATTCCTTCTTTCTGCCAACTCCTTCTTTCAAGGCTAACTTCACAAACTACCTCCTCAATGACAGCTAACCAAACTAATTCTAACCCACAATGATTTTTTTTCCCTGTATCTAAGTTTCTAGAACATAAAATAAATATCTGTAAAAACTGAAAAGGAAAATAAAATTTTCAATATAATGTCTCCTTAAATAAGTATGAATAATCTGAAACAGACTGTATACCACCTTTTAATCCTAGAATTCCTTGACTGTACTCCTTCCACTATGTCCATTTATTCCAGAGATGATTCTTCTCCCCAATTACCCCAATATTATCAACTCCTCCTTTCTCTCTAATCTTCAAATCAATTCAGACAAGTCAATAATCATTTATTAAATGTCTGCTAAGTGTTGAGGATAAAAAGAAAGGATTTTTTTAAAAAGTCTGCTCTCAGGAATCTTCACAATCTAATGATAGAGACAAACAGCAAATTATTATTGTCAAAAAGATACCCATAGGGTAAACTGGAGAAAATCTCGGAAAGAAGGGAATAAGATTTGAGTAGATTAGAAAAGGCTTCCAAGAAGATGGGATTTTAAAGATGGGAGAAACTCTGTCCTTCCTCATCTCTACCTTCTGACTTCCTTGCCTTTCAGTCAGAAGGCAGAGATGAGAAGAGAAAGAATTCCAGGCATCGGGGCAGCAAGTGAAAATGTCCAGAGTCATAGTGGGAGTCAAATAAAATGAAGGACCTAAGAATGATTTTGATATGCTTTGATGATTCTTTTTTTAAAGGAAAGGATAGAAGGAAGAAATGAGAGGGACAAGAAGAAAAGGAAGAAATGGAAAGGGGGAGGAAAGGAGCAAGGAAGAGAGGAGGGAAGGAGAAAGGGAAAGGATGGAGGAAGGATATTCTAAAGAAGACAAATTAGGAATGGGAAAGAACTTATCTCATAATCAGGGAAGGCATAAGGTGAAGTGTATATAAATAAAGAAATAGGGAGAGCAGAAGTCACTTGAGTCTCACTTTGAATTGATGTAGGGAGAAATAAACAGAACCTGGAGAATAATTTATATTAACCACAGGAAAAATTCACAAGTAATTCTGAAAGTTTTTAAAACTCTGATCAATACAGTGACCAACCATTATTCTAGAAGAGTGATGATTTAAAATATATCTACCTCCTGAGATATGTTGGATTAGCCCAAAGTCTAGTCCAAAGTGAAATGTGTTTCTGAACATGGCCAATGTGAGAAATTGTTTCACTTGTTTGACTATACATATTTATGGCAATGTGTGGTGTTTACTCCCCTCTACCCCCCACCCCTACCCCGGGGAGTTTTGCATGGTTGCAAAGAAGATGCATGCTTGTTAATTCTTAGCCTTGTGGTTCTATTAGATCTGAAGTTTCCTTCCTTTTCTTCTTTGCAGTGATTCTAGAAAGAGAGTCTACAAATCACCTCAGTCATCAAGTATTTAATATCCATGTTGTAAGCCTATATATTTTGTATTTTAGAATATCTATTTCATGCTCTCTACTATTAAGTAATAGCTGAAAAAATTTGTGTGATCCTCACTGTGGCTCCTTGATTTTTTTTTTTTTTTTGACCTGGAAGGTATAGGTTTGGGCTCTGATATTTTGTTCTGATGCAAGAACTTTTGCAGAGACTTTTGTTTTAATATTTATTATAATCTCATATAGTCATCAACTTCTATTTGGACCACTCTAATTTTCAGGGAGTCTGTTACTTTGTAAGATTTTGTGAAGCTTGCTAAATTGCTAATTTTCTAACTTATTCATAACTCTCATTTTTAATTCTTTATTACTCCCATTTATATAATTTTAACTTATTTTTAATTCTTATATCACTTCTAAGAATTTAATTGATCTTATAGGCAAGCTGCATTTTATTTTAAAACACATGTAGGTGTTTTGAAGTTTATTCTCCTCTTCTAGGTTTATGTCTTGGCCATTTCTAATCTCATAATGGTTCTTTATCTTCTTTGGTTTAATAAGTCTTCCAGAGACTTTGAGATGGATAACCTAGAGCTGCTAAACTAACTGGGAATATTCATAACAACCTGAATTGGGAATAGTCTGCAACCTCTATATTTAAAGACCCCTATATTTACATGACCTGTTCTGAGCTCTGGAAGACTGACCTACCTCTGGTTTTTAATGTCTACATTCTTGGTCCTGTGGGAGACACTGATCTGCTTGCTTTGGTCAGAAGCTGCATCTCATATTAGCTGTGAGGATCTCTGCCCTGTTGGTTTATATCTGAGCTCTGGACACTGAATATATATTCTCTATCTGTCTGGGACAACTAGAGCTCCTGATATAGGTTTGGGAATAAGTCTTTGATCAGCTCTAGGTGTCTCAATACTAACAGCCTAACCTGAAAATATGGATACTAAGTCTATGATCTGGGTTTATCCTAATTCCAGAGTTCCTATCCTAGTTCTGATCCTAGATCCTAGATCTAGATCTGAAGATCGAATTTGTGGTCTTAGAATAAAAAAGAACAAAAAGATGATCCATTGTGTTTTCTCCTTTGGATTTCCTGATCACTGCTTAGTAAAGTGTTCCTAGACTGATGTGGGTGCAGCTTCTATATGGAATATGGAGCAATAATCCTAAAGCCACTTGACCTTGAGAGGGATGTAGTTGGAAATGATATATTCCCTTATTTAATATAATCTACCCCAGTTTAATCTATATGACCAGGATGCTATGACTACAAATATTGCCAGTTGTCAAATAATAGCCTGTTGGTCAGTGATAACAGATTTTCTAAGACTAATGAACAATAATAATGAGGTACTTAAAATTGATGCAGGCACTGAACAAAATTGGGGATCTGCCACTTGACCCAGTGACACTTCAGGCCTAAAAATACATTTCTGGAAGGTTCCCCCCTTGAGCTCTGCCCAGAGAATTATTAGTATTGCACCAGTGCACAAAGTCAGAATCAGACCACCCCTCAACTCCACCTCTCAGTGACATGAAGCACCAGATTTCTTTAACTTTTTCCTATAAATTTATCTTCTTGCCCCTGGTTCTTTGCTACCTTCTTCTCTTTTCCTTTCCTGAGACATTTGCATTAAGTTTTATAAATATCGTTTCATTATATCCTCATAACAACTGTTAGGTAGATGCTATTATTATTCCTATTTTACAATGGAAGAAACTGAGGCAAATACGTTAAATGACTTGCTCAGAAACACACAGCTAATAAATATCTGGAGCTAGATGTAAATTCAGGTCTTCCCGATTCCCAACCCCAGGTCTCCATTTTATTCACTATACCACCAGTTGCCTGAAGCAGATAAAGAGCTAAAGATACAATGCCTGTTCTCAAGAAGCTTATAATCAAGTAAATGCCAGTGAGGACACAGTTAGACATACTAAGAATAACGTCCTTAATTTCAAAATGCTCTGAAACCAGAAGTCCCCTTCAAAGTTTCTACAACAGTTTCTATTTCTTCATTCTCTAATTTAATTCTATTGATTTAAGAAAAAAAAAATTTTAATTAACTATCCCTTCTCAAGTTATATTATTTTTAAAATTTGATTGTTAGTATTGAAACATTGTTTGCTAACTATTTTTCATGACTAATATATAATATTTCAACTTATGGGTTAAAAGAGCTTTTGTAGTCTATCCTAAGAACCTAACCACCATTTAAAACATGGAAACGTATATTATATGTCCCAAGTTTCAAATAAGTTGTTGGAGCATGCACTTTTTTTTTTTTTTTTTTTTTGCTGAGGCAATTGGGGTTAAGTGACTTGTCCAGAGTCACACAGATAGGAAGTGTTAAGTATCTGAAGTCTCTGAAATCAAATTTGACTTCAGGGCGGATGTTCTATCCACTGTGCCACCCAGCTGCCCCTTGAGTATACAATTTTTTAGAATCTATCTGTAGTGGCATAAAGTAAAACTTTATCATTTAAAGCCCAATTTCTTATTTAATGCTTTGAAGTATGTCAGATGACATTTTTGTTCAGAGTTGTTCTTCTTTCTTAATTAGTTCCTTTCTACTAAATAAAAAACAGTAAAAATAAAATGTCAGGTTATATCCAGAGCAAAACCTATAGAAAGACATATTGGTATATTGGTTTGCTCTGCTTGTATGTTTCGGAGCTTAAATCTCTCACCAAGTTACTAATAAAGCATCCACTCACAAATCCAATCTCAGTGCTGATGAGTATGGAAGCATCTCCATTCTGGATTAATTTGTTCGGGTAGAAGGCTTGGGAGTCCAGTTATCTTTCTGTTTAATGCAGAGGGTCAAACTCTAAGCCACAAAACTCCTAAGTGTGACTTCTTCCCTTCAATCAGATTTAATGTAATTAGGAAATTTTAACAAAGAAATAAAAATATAACAAATATGTTAATTTGTGATTTTCTAAATTAATATACAGCCAGCAGGGATGCATTTTTTTTTTTTGAGTTGACATCATTGGTTTGGCTACAGCTCAGAACTCCTGAACTCAAGTTTCCCTACATTCCAGAGATTTACAAACTTGTTGCTATCATACCAGACCGAAACCCACATTGTTAAGCAAGGCAGTAGACAGATTAATTTGCTTATCTATTATTGGAACTATTGCTACTTACTTGATGACAACACTAAAATTTGGTGAAAAGCTTATATAAAATTTATAACAAGCAAAAAATTAGTATTATTAACAGATCATCAATTTATTTTTATTCCTATTTTTATATTTGTTTAAACAACCAATTCATAATTATTCTTTGGAAAAGTAGAAGAGCACCTCTAAAAATCAGAAACACAAACAATTTAATGTTATCATCCATTCAACTCAAAAGTCCTTAAAATATTAAAGTCCAATTTTAGTAAATATATGAAGAGAATGTAAGGAATTGTTTTTAGAGGAGAAAAACAATGTTTAATTGGCTGCAACTTTTATAAATAGTATCTAAACTACTTGCCTGACTTAAAGACTCGTATCGCCAACTCATCTTGACTTCAGTATTCCAAGGGAAGAAATGTCATTTTTCAAAGGTAGCTTCTTTTAAATAATGTCCTTAGCTGAAAATGTAGTGTTTCCCCAAGAGCAATAAATAGTGTGTTCCACATTCCTATCCTGAATAAGCTTTTCTAGGAATGCAAATTTTGCTCCCAATACTTACACAATAGACAGCAGTGTCATAAGCACTGTTGGTGCTCTATTAGTCATTTTGCTGCAAATTTTATTAAAAACAATAAAAGGCCTACAGTGTATATAAAGCATCTGTGACACAAAAAAGTAATTGTTTTAATGCTTTCAAGTTTCCATAAATAGAAAACATCCAACATTCAAATAGAAACTAAAATCAGAATTTTTTTTAAAGCACATTATCCATATCACCATGTGTTTGTCAATGAACAAATCTGAGAAATAAAGACAAGACACAAAATGACCTTAGTGTTGGCTTCACAGATGATACCATCACATTTTGTATTTTTCAGGAAAACAAAGAGAACCTTAGCTCTGTAAAAGCCTTCCAACTGGTGCACACTGGCACTTAGTTTTAAAAATAACTGAAAAATTCCATTAGTCTATGAGATGTATTGACCAGGACAGTGGTTAGTTTACATTATTTTGCTTCCAGGGCAGTCATTCGAGAACAATTCAAGAATAACTAAGAATAAAATCTGGTTAAGTTTTTAAGTCACCTAATGGAAATAAATTCATTTAATTTAAGAGAAAGTTACAGTGAAGTCAGCAATGTACTTAGAATCAGAAGAGCTGCTTTTTCTGGTCGTGGATTCATCACTTACTACCTGTGTCAATTTGGACAAGTCAGTAAGAGAATGGATTTCATCTTCGAGCAAAGAGTATTATGACCACTTGACAGGTATGTAATAGAGGGGAATCGTGTTCAGATATGGGGTTGTTTAAATTGCCTCTGAAGCTCAAAGCTTTCAGTTTCCTCATCTGTAAAAGTGGACTAACAATTATCTTCTTGAGCTGCCACCTCAGAGTTGTTGTGAGAATAAAGGATTTATGGAAAAGCACTTTGGAAAATAGTACTCATGGTATTAAAAACTGTAATAGCTACTACAGAATAGCTAGAAAATCAGAACACAACATCCCTTAGAGATCATTTGATCCAATCCCTTCACCTTAAAGATAAGAAAACCAAGACCTAGAAAGAAGAAATGAAAGCAATATTATGCTATCCTGAAACTGAATTGCTTTTTTTTTTTTTAATTTTTATTCAAGGGACTATATACATGAGAAAATTTCATGTTGGTTTTAAAACAATACCCTCCAAAAACAAATTAATAACTTCTGGAAGAAAAATATTAAAATAAAGAAAAGGGGAAGGTAATTAATCAATATATTTTAATCAATAATTTTGATTACCATTTACAAGACTCCATGTTTTCCCTGGCAATAGAAATTCATTGGGGTGTGATGAGGGAGAAATTGGGATGGGATGGAAGGGGGAAAGAAGAGTTTAACAATGCAGCTAAAATACTACAAAGATCAAAGAAGGGGCCAAAATACTTAGAGCAAAATACTTGTGTCAAATTATTTTTTAATAAACTAACATGCCAGTGTTTGGGTATTTTACTTAACAATTATACATCTGACAAAAGATATGTAAATGTCCTCCATATATAAATATGATGTTATTGCTTACTGGACCAAAAGAATGTTGAGTTTATCCCAATAACATCTCCAACTCTCTTTATCTGGAACTGGAAAGGGTCAGGAAAATACCTGCTTGCCATAAAATAAAACTGCCCCATATGGTCAAGAAAGGTGAACTCTTAATGTCCCTTCCTATTAATCCTAACATTTTATGAATTGATGTTTGATTCTTAAGTATCAAATTCTTATTAAGTCAATGAGCCAAAGTCTTGAACTAGAATTAAAAATAAAACATCCAATAGCAACTCTAATAGTGTGCAATAAATGTTAGATTGGGGAAAATAAAGTAGACAATGGAAGGAATGTGAAAGTCAGGAATTTATATCTGAAAGAACTCAAATCAGTGAGACTCTAAACAGGTATCTCAACTACGAAAAAAACAGATAAGCATTAGTATAGAAGAAGAACCTAACAGCAACATGGTAGGGGTGACACTATTAGACCTATCTATGCTTCAGGAAAATCACTTTGGCAGCTAAGTGGAGGATGTGAGTAGGGAGAAATCTGAGTCAAGGAAACAACTCACAACTACAACAATCTAGACTTTCATTTCTTCATGCCTACACCAAAGTGGTGATTGTATAAGTGCAGAGAAAGAGATGTATATGAGAGATGTTGTGAAGGTAACAACATGGCAAATTACAATGACAAGGGCTTCTCAGAGGCACAAAGAAGAGCTGACAGGTCTTGAGCAGGAAGAATATTAGTTTCATTTAATTTAACAAAGGACCTGGGTATGCAAATCTTGGCTTGAATTCTCCCAAATATGATGATCTTGGGCAAACTACTGTTAAGCTCTCTGAACATGAAATTCCTCATTTATAAAAGTGACTAATGACTTCAATACTAATCACTGTTCTATATGCACTTCATTAAGATGTGTTTCTGAAAAATTACATAACATTTTTTTGATTGCGTTGATTTTCTACATTGGCTTAAATTATAATTTTCTTAAGTTTTTCCCTTCATTTCTTATTACTTGTGCTTGGTGGTGATTCTCATATATGTTAAACCACATAGGAAAAATCTTATATTTAAAGAAACATTGCAATTATTATTTTTGTAAAGCCACAAAAGCCATGCTACAATGATTCTCTAGATTCATATTAAGTCTTCATTTCTATGACGGAATAAAAGAACATAAAGTTAGAAGCAAATCCAATGGTCCAATTTTTTCTTGAAGTAAGAATCACTCCTCTACTACATTTTCCTATCAAAATTCATTAATACTGAAGCATAGCTGCCTTCTGCCTAGAACTCTGGATGTGGAAACTCCTAGCAAATCTCCATCTTAGATGACAAACCCTAGAAAGTGATTTGAATTATACAGAAGCTAAATGACTGGCCCAAGATCATAGAATTAGTAAAAATAAAAATCAGCATCTGAATCCAGATCTTCAATCCACTACTAAAATCAGTAATTTTAATTCCACTAAAAAAGCAAAATGTAAAAATGCAACTTTCCTTCTTAAATAGATATAACATTAAAGTCTAGGAATATAGAGAAGGGGAATCTATCTTTAAATATAGGCAATTCCTAACATACAAGTTATGTTCTAAAGTTAGTAAACAAATGGTTCAGAATTATTAATATATTATCTTACAGAAGCAATCTTATATGATCTTATACAACCCTTCTGAGATAGTCTTAAGTTTTTCTAGGATTTTTTTGTTTGTTTTTTGTTTTTACTGCTAGCAACATGAGAATTCCGAGTACTGAGCCTAGGTTTGGGATGTTACTGTCAATCAATCAGTCAAGAAAATGAGAGTCCTGAAATGGTCTTCTAGAATAAAGATATTTTGGGAGAATAATGAAGAAATCCAGGAGAGTGTAGCACAGTGGGAAATGAAGAAAGAATTGGTCTCCTTAACTCCTAAGAGGAGTTTTTCATCCTCTAATTATAATGGATATTTATCTTACTACACTGCAAAGTAAATCTTCATAATAGTCCTATGAGATTCAGAAATTTAAAGTTGAGGCTTAGAGAAACTAAAAAGCATCTCAAACTCAACATGTCCAAAACAAAATTTATCTTTCTCAAGCACCAATGAGTTGCCTAGACTCATAATTTCAGGATCATGCTCAACCTCCTTTTCACACACTCCACATAATCCAAACTACTGCCAGGTATTGTAGTTTCTTTCTTCACATCTCTCACATAAAACATCCCCTCCTCTTCACTCGCATAGCCCCCACTTTGGTTCAAAAATCTCAAGATTAGACCGTTGCAATAGCGTAAAGGGTCATTTTCCAGATTCAGGTTTCTCCCCATTTATATCCTCTACCCAATTGCCAAAATGATTTCCTGAAACAGATTTTCATACTTGATAAACTCCACTCCATGACAAATATAAAATCCTGTTTGATATATAATGTCCTTCACAACCTTGTCCCTTCTTATCTTCATAGTCTCTCATAATTTACTCCCTTTCACACACTGTAATCCAGTGACACTGACCTCAAAATTCCTTACATATAACACTTTGTTCAGTCTTAGCTCAAATCTCATCTTCTGGATAAGGCTTTTCCAGGCCTTTCCCAGAGCTAATATTTTCCCAAATTACCTCTTTTTTACACTGCATATACCTTTTTGGTTGTAAAAGTGGTTACTTTATTTTTCTTGAGACGCTTTTTTGGGGGGGAGGGGGGTGGGGTGGGGGAGATTATGTTTTTTTTTTTTTTTCCAAACATGACTTTTATGGAAATGTTTTGCATGACTTCACATATATCTTCTCAATGAGAGAACTGGGGAAGGAAAAAGAGAATCTAGAACTCAAAAATTTAAAAACAAGTGTTAAAAATGTTTTATATGTAACTGGAGAAAAATAAAATACCAAATAATGAAAACAAAATGTAAAGAAAAAAAGATGTGAGCTCTTTGAGAAATCATGATTTTGCTTTCCTTTCTATTCCAGCAGTTAGTAGAGTGCTTGGCACATTGTAAAAGATTCATTAAGCTGTTGATTAATTAATGATACTCGTTCGATTCATATTAACGCCCCAAACTCAGGCTCAGTACTCGGAATTCCCTTGTTGTTAGCAGTAAATCTTAGACTACCTCAAAAAGGATGTGTGGCAACAATATACTGATTTGTACTGCATTATATTTATCTACTCTAAAGAACAAATGTCTCCTAATGAAAAATGCACTGAAAATCCCCAGGCTAGTAGTAATTTACCTCTTGCTATCTTAAAGGTATTAGAAACAGACACACATTGTGAGATGTACAATGGATAATCTTGATTATATTAAGCTAAAAAGGTTTTATACAAATAAAACCAATGTAGCCAAAGCAGGGAAATTTAATTATTTCTCAGATAAAATGTCTTTTCTCAAAGATAAAGAGAGTTTTAACAAATTTGTAAGATACAAGAAAATAAGTATGAAAACATAAGATTATTGCCCAATTGTTAAGTGATCAAAGGATATGGTCAGGTACTCTGAAAGAGTAATGGGAATACCACATCAATGGTGACCAAGCATCCATCAAACTATACACTGTACTGTTTCTCACTGTTTCTCTCTCTCTCTCTCTTTCTCTCTCTCTCTCTCTCTCTCTCTCTCTCTCTCTCTCTCTCTCTCTCTCTCACACACACACACACACACACACACACACACACACACACACACATACACACTTTAAATTTGCACACAAAATGGTGAATAAAAAAAAGGCATCAAAAATTGGCAGTCACATAAAGTCTGAGAATTTTACTTTTGCACAAAGAAGAGCTATGTACCTTTCAGTGTCCTGGCTTTTTTGGATTATTCAGTTATTTTAATCTCAAAGTGAACAGTATTAACTTCAAGAAAGAGTTAAGTAGTCTTTTGCAGTTTTAAAAATAGAGACAGTTTTTCTTTTTAAGAAATATAGGTTGGATATTTAACATGTATTGGACTACCTACCAGCTAGTCGGGAGGGAGTAGGAGGAAGGAGGGGAAAACAAAATTAAAAAAAAAAAAAAAAAGAAGAAAAAGAAATATAGGTTGGGTCAGCTAGGTGGAGCAGTGGATAGAGCACTAACCCTGAAGTCAGGAGGACCTGAGTTCAAATCTGATCTCAGACACTTAACACTTCCTAGCTGTATGACCCTAGGCAAGTCACTTAACCCCAATTGCCTCAGCACAAATAAATAAAATAAAAAAGAAATATAGGTTATTCCAATTCTAGTCATATGAAAAGGTGCTCTAAATCATTACTGATCAAAGAAATGCAAATTAAGACAACTCTGAGATACCACTACACACCTGTTAGACTGGCTAGAATGACAGGGAAAGATAATGCAGAATGTTGGAGGAGATGTGGGAAAACTGGGACACTGATACCTTGTTGGTAGAATTGTGAATACATCCA
The DNA here is from genome assembly GCF_016432865.1 of Antechinus flavipes. Lineage (NCBI taxonomy): Eukaryota > Metazoa > Chordata > Mammalia > Dasyuromorphia > Dasyuridae > Antechinus > Antechinus flavipes. Next base: position 487,839,722 of record NC_067400.1, read on the forward strand.
GCCATTTGGAGAGCAATTTGGAACTATGCTCAAAAAGCTCTCAAACTGTGCATATCCTTGGATCCAGCAGTGTCACTACTGGGCTTATATCCCAAAGAGATCTTAAAGGAGGGAAAGAGACCCACATGTGCAAAAATGTTTGTGGTCGCCCTTTTCGTAGTGGCAAGAAACTGGAAACTGAATGGATGCCCATCAATTGGAGAATGGTTGAATAAATTATGGTATGTGAATGTTAATTAATGTTATTGTTCTGGAAGAAATGATCAGGAGGATGATTTCAGAAAGGCTTGGGGAGACTTACATGAACTGATGCTAAGTGAAATGAGCAGACTCGGGACATCATTGTACACAGCAAAAAGAAGATTATACAAAGATCAATTCTGATGGACGTGGCTCTCTTTCACGAGATGATTGAGGCCAGTTCCAATGATCTTGTGATGAAGACAGCCATCTACACCCAGAGAGCAGAACTGTGGGAGCTGAGTGTGGGTCACAATATAGCATTTTCACTCTTTTTGTTATTGTTTGTTTGCATTTTATTTTCTCATTTTTTTCCAGTTTGATTTAATTTTTCTTGGTTAGCAAGATAATTGTATAAATATGTATGCATATATTGGATTTAATATATATTTCTACCATGTTTAACATATATTGGACTACCTGCCATCTAAGGGAGGGGATGGGGGAAAGGGGAGAAAAATTGGAACATAAAGTTTTGCAAGGGTTAATGTTGAAAAATTATCCATGCATATGTTTTGAAAAATAAAAAGCTTTAATAAAAAAATTTTTAAAAGAAATATGTTATTTCAAGTATCTTTTCCCATAATTGTTCAGTCTTATCAATACTGATAATTAGTAAGTGTTACAACTGTTTTCCTTACCTACAGTAGTAAAAGTTTCAACAAAATCACTGGGTGCTTTTTCAACAACACTATTATCTAGTTAGTTAGAGATATAATAAAGGTCTGACTTGTTTGTCTACATGACCAGCCTATGTTTGGAGAGGCTCATTGATATATTGGCTTCATGATGGTGAATTTTTTGTTCAAGCAACTTCAGAAGATCTTGTACTAAATTATAGAATGGAATGTGATCTGCATCAAGGAAAGAAGAACATACACTGATGAATTACAAAGCCCTGAAGCATAAAAGTATAGCATTCATAAAAAGGTAAGTGATTACAACATATAAGTCTATGCATATCTGAAGTATTGTGTTTAATTCCAGAAGCAATATTTGTGGACAGACATTGACAAATTGAGAAGATAATCAATAAAGAAAGAGGTTCAAAATAATGTCATATCAGTATGTTTAAAGAAGCCTAGAAAGTTTAATCTGTGATGCAAAGATTTTTAAGAACATGGAAACTATCTACAAATACATAAAAGGATGTCATACTGAAAACAAATTATATTTATTCTGCTTGGTACCCTACAGTACCCCTATAATAAGTCAAATTACAAAAGACTTTGTTTGAATACCAAAGAATTTTATATTTGATCCTGGAGGCCATAGAAAATTATTAAAATTATTAAATAGAGCAGTAACACAATTACTAACACAGAACTAAAATCAATGGTTATAAGTTGTAAGGAGATAATTTCTATTCAATATATGAGGGAGAAAAACTTATCAATATTTACGCTTACTAAATACTAAATGGGCTGACTCAAAAGGCAATGAATTCTCTATTAATTCACAGATATGTTCAAGCTAATGTTAAATACTAACATATGAAGATGTAAAGAGGATTCATACTTTGGATTAATCCTAATAATTTTAGGTAATGTTTGAGGTCCATAGATCTCCATGTTTTAAGTTGGGATTTTGTAATTGAGAAAGAGCTTATGTTTGAAGAATGATATATCAACTATGAGGGCACCTTTTATATGAAATTTATATTTTGTAATATTAGTTGAACACTATCATTCAGAGTAAAAGAAAACAAAATTAAGGTTTATTTTCATTAGCACTTTTGATAATTGTCAACTACTTGACAAATCCCTACTTAATCTAGTTCTTTTTCATTATTATCAAACGTATTTCAGATGTGTGTGTGTGTGTGTGTGTGTGTGTGTGTGTGTGTGTGTGTATGGAACTTAAGCCTTTTAAAACTTCTGAATCCGTTAAACAAAAACCTATTTCACCACTCTCAATCTTTGTGTTTAACACTTAAAAAAACCACAGACTACATCTACTTTTCAAGGACCAGTGTACCTAAGTATAGTCTCATCATCAAAAGCTTGGCCAGTAGATGAGGATACTTTGTCCTCAGCAACCCACAATTCAGTCAAAAAACTTTCATTCAAGTGCTTTCCATGTGCCAGGAAATGTACTAAGCTTTGGAGATAAAAAGAATAAATAAAAGATTGTCCATGACCTTAAGTAGCTCAAAATCTAACAGAAAACAAGCAAATCAGAATATACAAATGAACTATATACAAATGATGAAGAGGAAATAATCAACAAAGAGAAGATGCATAATTAAGGAGAATAGAGAAAGGCTTCCTGTAAAAGATGCAATTGTTAGGAAACCAGGGAAGCCAATGGGCAGAGATGAAGAGAGAGAGGCATATAGATGACCAGAGAAACTTGAGGTCTAAAGAGTATCTTATTCATGGATCAGAAAGGAGGCCAATGTTACTGGATCAAAGAATATGTGAAAGTAAGAGATAAGAAGATTGGGAAGGTGAGAGGGAAGTCAAATTACAAAAGGCTTTGAACACCAAAGAATTTTATATTTGATCCTGGAGGCCATAGGGAATTTATAAGTAAAGCAGTAACACAATTACACCCACACAGGAAAATCACTTTGACAGATGAATAAGGGATGAATTAAGAGTTCATAGAGACCCAAGGCTGGTAGACCAACCCATAAGGAGGCTATTGCAATAGTACCAATGTGAAGTGATGAGGAATTACACCTAAGTGGTAGCAGAGTCAGAGAAGAAAAGGAGGTACATCCAAGAGATATTGGAAAAGTGAACTCAACAGACATTGGTAATGGATTGAATGGGGGAGGAGGAACTGGCAGATAGTGAGGAGCCAGGGATACATCTGAGTTGTGAGGATGACATTAGAAGAATGGTCTTTTTCTCAGGAGGAAGAGGGAAATTTGGAGATGGGGGAAAGGTTTAGGGAGAAAGATAATGAGCAGTTTTAGACATATTAATTTAAGATATCTACAGGATATCTAGTTCAAAATGTCCAATAGGCAGTTAGAGATGAGAGACTAGAGGTCAGGCGAAGCAAGCATGAAAATCATTATGGTAATTAAATCCAATGGAGCTGATAAGATCACTATGTGAAGTTAATATAGCTCAGAGCTTCTTAAACTTTTTCCTCTCACACTCCATTTTCACCCAGAAAATTTTTACATGTCCCCAGGTATACAGGTATATAAAATAGGTATACTAATCAAACATTTACTGCAATCAATCCTAATTTTGCAATCCCCACATTCAGTCATGAGATTCCATATAGGGTCACAACCCACATTTTTAAGAAGCTCAGATACAGAGGAAAAAGGAAAAGGGACACAGGAGAGAACCCTGGAGAGAATCTATGACCCAGATGAGGAGTTAGCAAAGGAGACTAAGAACAGTTAGTCAGATAGATAAGAGAACCACCAAGAGAAAGTGGTGTCACAAAAACATAGAGCAGAGTATCAAGGAAAAGAGGGTGATCCACAGTGCCAAAGGTGTAGAAAGGTAAAGAAGAATGAAGACAGAAAAGGCTTTTGGATTTGGAAATTAAGAGATCAGTTTTGGTGGGATCATGTCAGAAGTAAGATTTTAGGGGATGAAGAAGTGAATGAAGAAAAAAATGGAAGTTACTCTTGTAGATAACTTTTTTAAGGAATTTAGCACAAACGGCAGGAAAAATATAGGGAAATAGAAGTGTAAGAAGGATAAATTGAGAGTTTTTTGAGGATAGGAGAAAGATGGACAGATGAAGAAACTAAAGATAAGTGACAGAGGAAGGATGACAGGAGGGGGAAATTTGTTAGAAGAGATGAGGAAGCAAAGAGATCATTTGTACAGGCAGAGGGGTTGGCCTTGGTAAGGAGTAAGGCCACTTCTGTTCTGTGTATGAGACAGTGATGAGGGTAGTAAAAGAGGGCACATAAGTGATATGAGATGAGGAAGGGAGGAGGAGACAAGGAACTTAATGCAAATTTTTGGGGAAGAGGGGTAAAATATCAACCAAGGTTCTCAGCTGAGAGGATTGTATGGTAGAGGGAGCCTAGCAGATTTGAGAAAGGATAAAAAGATTTGTAAGATTTGTTATGGTTAAGTGGAATAAGGAAAATGTAGAAAGATTGCTTAAAGCCAGTGAAACCCCATTTAGGTTGTATAAAATAAATTTGCAGTGGACCCAATTAAAAATTTTGTGATTTTTTTCTCCCTCTATCTTTAAGAGTACATTTGTAGAAGCAAAGGTAACAGATGGTGACAACAATCCAAGATAGAGATTCGTCAGAGCCAGATATGGTAAAAAGGCAAGGGACTCTAGAGAAGAGGACAACGTAGAGTTGAACTAGTTCATCACACGGTCAAAATGGAGAAAAAAAAAAGGGAGAATAGCTACTACACAAGAAATAGGGGAGATAATGGAGACAATTTTGTAAAGGAGAGAATTGAGAGGTCAAGGGATTAGGGATCACAATGTGGAAAAAGATTAGGATTTGGTGAGAAAAGGCAGAGGGACAAGTGGAAAAACGAGATTATGATCAAATAAGGGGATTTTAGCACTCTTGCATATGATGGTGGTGCATCTGTAGATGATAAAAAGATCAAGAATATGATCACATGTTTGTATGTGGCTGATGTAAAATGGAAGAATAAGTCATGGAAAATGAGCAGATTGAGAAATTGGGTGGTTAGAGTTTTTGAAGGAGAGCCAATATACATATTGAAATCCCCAAGTATGATGATTGAAATTGAGGAGAAGCAACATTGTAAGCCAGTTGAGCTGACTGAGAAAGAAGGGGAATATCTTAAAGATCTATAGACAAAAGACACTACAATTTTGATTCAATAGTCGATATGAATTGCATGAATTTCAAAGACGGAGAGGTCACAAAGGGATGGAGATAGAGGAAAAACCTGGAAGTGACAATTAAGAGTAAGAAACATGGGACTTCCGGCCAAGATGGCGGAGAGGAGGCACAAAGCTGTGTAAGCTCCGTGTTTTCTCTCACTATCATTTCATTACAAACCTCTGAATTAATGCTTGACTGAAAAAAAAACCCACAAATAGTTACCAAGAGCAGCCATCCTTGAGACTCGTCAGGAAAGATCTGTTTTTGCTGGAGGGCGGGGACGGTTTTTAGATGGGAAGCAGGCTGCGGACAGACAGGCAGCAGCAGCGAGAGCAGGGAAGGCAGCTCAGAGCCGAGCAGAGCGGAGAGGGGGGGAGGGGCATGATCGCAGCCGTCTCTGCGGGGAGAGCGTTGCTACAGGATTGGATACTTTGCTCCAGGACCAAGTCAGCAGCCCAGCAGAGAAGCTAAAAACACCGGGGGTGAAGAACACAACCCCAAACAGCTGGAGTCTCTCGGGACCTGGCCACCCCTCCCCCACAGTGTCTCAGCACGCTCTCGGAGTCTCAGAGCGCAGGCGCAGCACAGTCTGGCTAGTGCCTCACTACTGCCCCGCAGTCTATAGAGGAAACTCGGTAACAGTACCCAGCCTCTCCCCCGCCCAAAGAAAGCAGCCTCCATTCAGGGGTTTTTTCTTTTGTTTCTTTGCTAGTTTGTCTTTGATTCTTAGACAAAATGAGCAAAAAATTGAAGAGGACTTTAACCCTTGACAGCTTCTATACAGATAGAGAGCTAAAACAGACTAAAAACAGACAGTCCCCAGGTGAATCCCCAAAGGAGGAGATTGTCTGTTCCTCAGCACAGATGAACCTCATAGAAGTGATTAAAAAGGCTCTCACAAGGGAGCTAGAAGAAAAATGGGAAAAGGAGAGGGAGGCTTGGCAACAGAGGCTGGAGAAGTCATCCCACTCATTTAAAGAGAGAGTGGATAAAGAAATCAAATCCTTGAAAAATAGGATCAGTGAACTGAAAACAGAAAAGAGCTCTCTAAAAAGCAAAATTGGCGAAATGGAAACAAATTCCATAGAACAAAAGAACTCAATTGGACAATTTGAAAAAGATTTTTAAAAAGTGAGTGAAGAAAATACTTCATTGAAAATCAGGGTCAAACAAATGGAATTGAATGACTCGAGGAGACAAGAAGAATCAGTCAAGCAAATCCAAAAAAATCAAACAATGGAAAAGAATGTGAAATACCTTCTTGGGAAAACAATAGACCTGGAAAACAGATCCAGGAGAGACAATCTGAGAATCATTGGACTCACAGAAAAGTATTATGAAAAAAAGAGCCTGGACACTATTTTCCAGGAAATTATCAAAGAGAACTGCCCAGAAGTCATAGAAACAGAGGGTAAAATAGACATTGAAAGAATTCATCAATCACCCACTGAAAGGGATCCTAAAATCAAAACACCAAGAAATATAGTGGCCAAATGCCAGAACCCTCAGACGAAGGAAAAAATATTGCAAGTGGCTAGAAAAACCCAATTCAAGTATCAAGGAGCCACAATAAGAATCACCCAGGATCTAGCAGCATTCACATTAAAGGATCGAAGGGCCTGGAATATGATATTCCGAAAGGCTAAAGAACTTGGTATGCAACCAAAAATAACTTACCCAGCGAGAATGAGCATCTTTTTCCAGGGAAGAAGATGGACATTCAACGAAGTAAACGAATTTCACCTATTTTTGATGAAAAAGCCAGAACTTAACAAAAAATTTGATCTACAAATACAGAACACAAGAGAAATCTAAAAAGGTAAAGATTAACCTTGGGAACTATATTTCAGCTATAAAGATGTATAAAGAATACATGTATACCTTGTTCTAGAAAATAGATGTGGAAAGGACATTGTACCAGAAAAAGGGTAAAGTGGGGATACATCTCATGAAGAGGCAAAGGAAACCTATTATATCTGAGAGAAAGAATGGAGGAGGATGAATATAGTGGGTATTTTACTGCTTTCAGAATTGGCTTTAAGAGAAAAATTTTAGATATATTCAATCTATGGTGAATCTTCTGCCACCTCATTGAAAAGTGAGAAGGGAAAAGTGAAAAGGGAAGGAATAAACTAAGTGGAAGGGAATACGGAAACGGGGAAGGAAAGGGGTAAAATAGGGGGAGGAACTCTAAGGCAGGGGGAGAGATACTAAAAAGGGAGGGCTGTGAGAAGCAAGTGGTGCTCACAAGCTTAATACTGGGAAAGGGGGTGAGGAGGAAAGAAGGGAGATTAACCCGGGGTTAACAAGATGGCAAGTAATACAGAATTGGTCATTTTAACCATAAATGTGAACGGGGTAAACTCCCCCATAAAGAGGAAGCGGTTAGCAGAATGGATTAAAAGCCAGAATCCTATAATATGTTGTTTACAGAAAACACACCTGAAACAGGGAGATACATGCAGGTTAAAGATAAAAGGTTGGAGCAAAATCTACTATGCTTCAGGTGAAGTCAAAAAAGCAGGGGTAGCCATCCTTATCTCAGATCAAGCTAAAGCAAAAATTGATCTAATTAAAAGAGATCAGGAAGGGCACTATATCTTGCTTAAGGGTAGCATGGATAATGAAGCACTATCTATATTAAATATATATGCACCAAGTGGTGTAGCATCTAAATTCTTAAAAGAGAAATTAAGAGAGCTGCAAGAAGAAATAGACAGCAAAACTATAATAGTGGGAGATCGCAACCTTGCACTCTCAGAATTAGATAAATCAAACCACAAAATAAATAAGAAAGAAGTCAAAGAGGTAAATAGAATACTAGAAAAGTTAGATATGATAGATCTCTGGAGAAAATGTAATGGAGACAGAAAGGAGTACACTTTCTTTCCAGCAGTTCATGGAACCTATACAAAAACTGACCATATATTAGGACATAAAAACCTCAAACTCAAATGCAGTAAGGCAGAAATCGTAAATGCATCCTTTTCAGACCACGATGCAATGAAAATTACATTCAACAAAAAGCCAGGGGGAAGTAGACCAAAAAATAATTGGAAACTAAATAATCTCATACTAAAGAATGATTGGGTGAAACAGCAAATCATAGACATAATTAATAACTTCACCCAAGAAAATGATAATAATGAGACATCATACCAAAATGTATGGGATGCAGCCAAAGCAGTAATAAGGGGAAATTTCATATCTCTAGAGGCCTATTTGTATAAAATAGAGAAAGAGAAGGTCAATGAATTGGGCTTGCAACTAAAAATGCTAGAAAAGGAACAAATTAAAAACCCCCAGTCAAACACTAAACTTGAAATTCTAAAAATAAAAGGAGAGATCAATAAAATTGAAAGTAAAAAAAAATTAAATTAATTAATAAAACTAAGAGTTGATTCTATGAAAAAACCAACAAAATAGACAAACCCTTAGTAAATCTGATTAAAAAAAGGAAAGAGGAAAATCAAATTGTTAGTCTTAAAAATGAAAAGGGAGAACTCGCCACTAACGAAGAGGAAATTAGAGCAATAATTAGGAGTTACTTTACCCAACTTTATGCCAATAAATTCAACAACTTAAATGAAATAGAAGAATACCTCCAAAAATATAGCTTGCCCAAACTAACAGAGGAAGAAGTAAATATCCTAAACAGTCCCATCTCGGAAATAGTTCCCTACCAGGGAGTAACTCAGGCCTGCAGGGCAGAGCTGGGAAAGTGCCCTGCAAAGAACCTCTGCTGTGTGAGATAACGACTGCCCTGGGGCTAGATGCTGAGCAGTGAGAGTTTCACTATCCCAAGCCAAATCCCTCCTTGGGGCTGTAGGTATTAGCAGTTGAGCAGTGAATGGATTTGCAGGAACTGGAAGTGTCTGCCCAGAAAGCACAGTCTACTGGGAAAGTACTATTGCCCCAGGCTGAGCCCCACACTGTGCGGATTAGAGGCTGCCCAGGCTGTGTCCCCCAGCCATGCAAATTTGTAACTGCCCCTGCAAAAGCCCCAAACTGTAGGATGTGGCTGCAGAGCTGTGTTAAGGGTCTGCCTGAGTCACTTCCGGGTTTGAGTGGTTACAGCCAGATCTCCTAGCATTTTTTAAGAGTACCTTCTGTTTTAGGCTTTAATTTCTCAGCCATTTTACTGGTCTGTAGTCAATGCAGAGCAGTTAGCCTATAGCAGAGTCATCTCTATAACTTCTCTAGCCACAGAGATCACCCCTGCCCGGTCTGCTCAGGACACTAGTCTCTCGCTGCTTGTGCTAGTCTGTTCCTGGCCCCTCAGGACAAACCTTTCCTGGCGATCTTCCAGACTGACTTCGGCTGGTAAATTGTAGTGCTTCTAATCTCCATGAATTTAAGCAGTGAAGAGCCATTTTTGAGGCTGAATTAAATAGTTGGTTATGAGGGTAATGAGAGGAGCTTAGAAAGTTGTGTGTGCCTTCTCCACCATCTTGGTTCCAGCGGAAAGATTTCTAGAAAGAATTTCAGAGAATAACAAGAGGAGATAAAGTTTTCTTAAATGAGCAACGCAGTGGGGCAGAACCAAGATGTAGGTGAACAGACTCGCCTTTCTGTGACCTCCTCTAACCTTCTCTCAAACCAACAACAGATTAAACTCTATAAACTAGTTTTGGAGGCACAGAACCCACACATATTTGGAGTATAACACATTCCCAGAAGAGGATACCTTGGAAGAACTTCAGAACAGGTCTGTTTCAATCAAGCAATAGGACAGTCTGAAGAGCCCAGACTGCAGCACAGGGAGTTGGGACAAGGAGCTGGGGCAGAGTCAGAATATTGAAGCTTCCACCCAGTTGGGAATCTTCTGTGAGCCTTTTAGGCTACTCTGTCCTGGTTGCAAGCAGGTGGTTTGGCAGATTTGCCTTTTGTAAAAGACAAATTGTAAACCACTGAGCCCCAGAAGAACTGCAGGTCCTAGCCACCATTACCCAGCACTGGAAATCAATAAGCAGAACTGCCCCAGGGCAAATTAAAGCATCTGTTGCTCCTTTGCATTGAACAGACCTGAAGCCGTTAAAAAAAAAAAAAAAAAAGAGTAAAAAAAACAAAAATAACTCTCATCACAGACAGCTTTTATCGAGAAAAGAACAGACCTCAAATCCTGTGATTCCTAAACATAAAGCAACTCCAGAAGAAGCCCCAAAGAGAGACATGAGTGGGTCCCCATTTCAGAAGGCTTTCTTTGAAGATTGCATAAAGGATCTTTAAAGAGTTAGAAGAAAAATGGGGAAATGAAATGAGATCATTGCAAGAAGGAATAGAAAAAAATGGAAAAAGAATGCAATGAACAAAAAAATTTAATTGGCCAATTGCAAAAGGACCTCAAAAAGGTAACTGAAGAAAATAATACACTAAAAATTAGAATTTAACACATGGAAGTAAATGACTCAATAAGATTTTAAGAATCAGTCAAACAGAACCAAAAAATGAAAAAATAGAAGAAAATATGAAATAGCTACTAAGAAAAACAAATGACCTGGAAAATAGATCTAGGAGACACAATCTAAGGATTACTGGGCTTCCTGAAAGCCATGATGTAAAAAATATGAGCAATGCAAATAAACAGAAGAAAGCTACAGAATAGTAAAGACAAGAGATCTCTTCAAGAAAATTAGAGATAAGAGAAGATTTCATACAAAAATTAGCATGATAAAAGACAAAAATGACAGGGACTTAACAGAAGCAGAAGAGATGAAGAAGTAAGGACACACAGAAGTACTATACAAGAAAGATCCTTTATCACCTATAATCACAATGATGTGATTATTAATCTGGTTATAGCCAGCAGAACACAGTCAAGTAAGCCTTAGGAAATATTGTTAATAAGCCCAAAAAAGGTGAAAGAATTCCAGCTGAACTATTTAAAAGCCTAAAAGATAATGAAGTTAAAGTACTGTACTCAATATGCCACCAAATTTGGAAAACATAACACTGGCCACTGGATTAGAAAAGATCAGTTTGCATCCCAATCCTAAAGAACAGCTGCACTCATTTCACATGCTAGGAAAGTTATGCTTAAGAATCTGCAAGCTAGGATTCAGCAATATGTGAACCAAGAATTATCAGAAAAGCAGGCTTGTTTTCAAAGAGCAGAGGACCTAGTGACTAAATTGCCAATCTTCACTGTATTATGGAGAAAGCAAAGGAGTAGCAGAAAAACATCTACTTCTGCTTTATTGATATACTAAAGCCTTTGATTGTGTGGATCACAATAAAATGTGGCAAGTCCTCAAAGATAAGGGAGTACCAGATCATTCCATTTGTCTCCTGAGGAACCTGTATGTAGGCCAAGAAGAAACTGAACCAAAGAGGAACAAAATGACTGCTTTAAAATTGGAAAGGGAGTAGGGCAAGGCTATATATTGTCATCTTTTTAAAAATTTAACTTATCTGCAGAGCATATCATGCAAAATTGCATGATGAATGCATCCAAAGCCATAATTAAGGTGGCCAGGAGAAATATCAGCAATCCCAGATATGCAAATCATACCACTCTGATGGCAGAAAATGAAGAAAATAAGGATTTTCTTGATGAGCATGAAAGAGGAGAATATAAAAGTTGGCTTGAAGCTTAACATTAAAAAAAACCTAAGATCTTGGCAAATAGTCCCCCCACTTCCAGGCAAATAGAGGGAGAAGATATGGAAGCCATGTCAGATTCTATACTCTAGCACTCAAAGATCATTGCACAGAGTGACTGTACGATGAAATCAAAAGACACGTACTCCCTGGAAGGAAAGCTATGGCAAATCTGCACAGTATGATAAAAAGCAGAGAAAATCACCTTTTCAACAAAGATCCATTTATTCAAGTCTATGGTTTTTTTCAGTAGCAGTGTATGGCTATGAGGTTGGACTATCAGGAAAGTGAAACACCAGAGAATTGACATTTTCAAAAGGTGGTGCTAGAGAAAACTTTTGAGCAATCAGTCAATACTTAAAGAAATTAATACAAACTATTCATTATAAGGTCAAATACTGATGCTTAAATACTCTGACCACATAATGAGAAGAGAGGTCTCATTGGAAAAGACCTTGATGTTGGGAAAGACTATGGATAATATCATGGGAAGAATGAATATGAACTTGACCAGACTTTGAGAGAGAGAAGGATAGAAGGACGGGCATGCTACAGTCCATGAGGTCACAAAGACTCAGACATAATTGAAACCAAAACTAAATACTATGTAATTAGGACCATGGGCTACCTGAAAAAAAACTGGCATTGTAGATAGAGAACCTTTATATATTAGACAATAGAATTTAGCTACCAGAAAAGTTATTAATCTTTTCTTTTCTAAACACTTCAAACTGTAGATACCTACAAGATTTGTTTTTTTTGTTTCATATTTTTCAGTGAGCACTGCAAAACAAACACAAGGAAGAGAGGGAAATTTAAATGACTAGCACATTTTGGAAATAAAAAAAAATAAAACAAACATAACTAAAAATTATCAATGAAAAAGCTATTAATTAAAAACAAAATGCAGAAAAGAATTTCTGATAACATTCTAATAGAATTTTTGATATAATGAAAGTACAATAGAGTAACTAATAATGTGTAGAGATAAAATCAAATCAAGCAATGTATTTATCACCTCCTAAGTACCAGGTACTATGTTAGACCAGGTACTATATTTGTTGTAAGAACAAAATGAGACGGTTAGTTTTTTTATTTTGTTTTGTTTTTCCATTTTTTGGCATTTACTGTCTCAAAAAATTTTTTATTAAAGACTTTTATTTTCAAAGCATATATATATATATAGATCATTTTCAACATTCACCCTTGCAAAATCTTGTATTTTCAATTTTTTCCCTCCCTTTCCCCCCTCCCCTAGATGGCAAGTAATCCAATATATGTTAAACTTGTACAATTCTTCTATACATATTTCCACAATTATCATGCAGCACAAGAAAAATCAGATCAAAAAGGAAAAGAATGAGAAAGAAAACAAAATGCAAACAAACAATGAAAAAGTGAAAATATTATGTTGTGATCCACACTCAGTCCCATAGTCCTCTCTCTAGATGCAAAAAGCTCAGTTCATCATAACAACATTGGATGACCTGAAGCATCTCACTGTTGAAAAGAGCCATATCCATCAGAATCGATCATCATATAATGTTGCTGTTGTTGTGTACAATGTGCTCCTGGTTCTACTCACTTCACTTAACATGAGTTCATGCAAGTCTCTCCAGGCCTTTCTGAAGTTATCCTCCTGATCATTTCTTATAGAAAAATAATATTGCGTAACATTCATATACCATAACTTTATTCAGCCATTCTCCAACTGATGAGCATCTACTCAAGTTTCCAGTTTTCTGCCACTACAAAAAAGTCAGGCATAAACATTTTTGCATATGTGGGTCCCTTTCCCTCCTTTAAGATCTCTTTAGGATATAAGCCCAGAAGTAACACTGCTGGATCAAAGGATATGTACAGTTTGATAACCCTTTGGACATAGTTCCAAACTGCTCTCCAGAATGGGTAAATTACTTCACAAGCCCACCAATAATGTATTGCTGTCCCAGTTTTCCCCCATCCCCTCCAACATTCATCATTTTTTGCAGTCATTTTAGCCAATCTGAGAGGTATATAGTGGTACCTCAGGGTTGTCTTAATTTGCATTTTTCTCTGATCAACAGAGATTTAGAACACCTTTTCATATGACTAGATATGGTATTAATTTCTCCACCTGAAAATTGTCTGTTCATATCCTTTGATCATTTATCAACTGGAGAATGGCTTGAATTCTTATAAATTTAAGTCAATTCTCTCTATATAAAATGAGATATTTGTAAGATGTTTAGCATAGTGACTGGAATACAATAGGCATTATATAAATGTTAGTTATTGTTATTATTATCATCATTATATAGATTAAAAAGAGCATAATTTTAACTAAGCAATTCCTGAGTGATCATTTCTCCAAATAAAAGGGTTTAGGGTTTACAAAAGAGAATAATAATAATGACACAACATACCAAAATTGATGGGATGTAGCCAAAGCAGCTCTTAGGAGAAATTTTATGTTGTTAGATGCTTACTTGCATGAAAGAGATCAATAAATTGGATGTGCAACTAAAAAAGCTAGAAAAAGGACAAATTAAAAACCGCCAATTAAATACCAAATTTGAAATTCTGAAAATAAAAGGAGAGACTAGTAAAATTGAAAGTAAGAAAACAAACTAATAAACAAAACTAAGAGTTAATTTTATGAAAAACCAACAAAATAAATAAACCTTTAGCTAATTTGATTAGAAAAAGTAAAGAAGAAAATCAAATTGCTGGTATCAAAAATGAAAAGGATGAACTTTTCACCAAATGAAGAGGAAATTAGAGCAATAATTAGGATCTGATAATCTAAATGAAACGAATACTTACAAAAATATAGATTGCCCAGATTAACAGAAAAGGAAATAAATTACTTAAATAGTCCCATTTTAGAAAAAGCAATTGAGCAAGCTATTTATCAACTCCCCAAGAAAAAACCCAAAGCCAGATAGTTACAAGTGAATTCTACCAAACATTTAAAAAACAATTAATTCTTTTTTTTTTTTTTTTGGCTGAGGCATTTGGGGTTAAGTGACTTGCCCAGGGTCACACAGCTAGGAAGTATTAAGTGTCTATACCAGATTTGAACTCAGGTCCTCCTTACTTCAGGGCTGATGCTCTATCTACTGTGCCACTAGCTGCCCCCTAGAACAATTAATTCTAATAGTATGCAAACTATTTGGAAAAATATGGAGAGGAGTTTTACCAAATTCTTTTTATGACACAGATATGGTACTGATACTTAAACCAGGTAGGGTCAAAATAGAGAAAGAAAATTATAGACTCATTTCCCTAATGAAATACTGATAAAAAAAATCTTAAATAAAATATTAATATAGAGATTACAGCAAGTTATCACCAGGATAACACACCATAACTAAATAGTATTTATACCAGGAATACAGGGCTGATTCAATATTAGGAAAATTATTAGCATAATTGATTAAATCAATAACCAAAATAACAAAAATCATATGATCATCTCAATAGATGCAGAAAAAGCATTTGGCAAAATCTAACACCCATTCCTACTTTTATTTTTATTTTTTTCTTTTTTTTTTTGCTGAGGCAATTGGGGTTAAGTGACTTGCCCAAGGTCACACAGCTAGGAAGTCCTAAGTGTCTTGAGGTCAGATTTGAACTCGGGTCCTCCTGACTTCAGGGCTGATGCTCTATCCACTACGGCACCTAGCTGCCCCTCCATTCCTATTTTTTAAAAAACACTAGAGAGCACAGGAATAAATAGTTTTCCTTAAAATGATCAATAGCATCTATTTAAAACCATAAGCAAGCATCCTATATAATGGGGATAAATTAGAAGAATTCCCAATAAAATCCTGGATGAAACACGGTAAAACTAGAACTACTACTATTCAATATTGTGTTAGAATTAGCTTTAGCAATAAGACATGAAAAAAAAATTAAAGAAATTAAAGTGGGTAATGAACAAACAAAATCATGGTGGTATACTTAGAATCAACTTAAAAACTACCAGAAACAATTAATAACTTTAGCAAAGTTACAAGATACAAAATAAATTCACAAAAATCATCAGCATTTCTATGTTATCAACAAAGTCCAGCAGCAAGAGATAAAAAGAGAAATCCCATTTAAAATAACTGTAAATAATATAAAATATTTGGAAGTCTACCTGCCAAGACAAAGTCATGAACTATATGAACACAATTAAAAAAGACTTGCCATAAAACAACTAAAAAACAACTGAAAGAATATCAAGTGATTGTGGGTTAGCTGAGCTAATCTAATAAAAATGACAATTTCACCTAAATTAATCTACTTACTCAGTACAAGCAACCAAACTGCCAAGAAATTACTTTACAGAGCTAGAAAATATAATTACAAAGTTCATCTGGAAGAACAAAAGGTCAAGAATTTCAAGGGAATTAAAAAAAAAAAAAAAACTGCAAATGAAGGGAGCCTAGCTGTCCTTCTATATATAAACTATATCTATATCTATCTATCTATCTATACACACACACACACACACACACACACACACACACACACACATATACATATAAATGTATGTATATAAATATATATATATACAACTGTATATAAAAAAGCAGTCATCAAAACTATTAGGTACTGGCTAAGAAAAATAGTAGTTGATTAGTAGAATAGGTTAGATTCACAAGACACAATAGTCAATGACTGTAGTAATCTAGTGTTTTTTAGATAAACCACTATCTGACAAAAATTGCAGGGAAAACTGGAAAATAGTATGGCAGAAACCAGATACTGACCAACACCTAATAACCTATACCAACATAAGGTCGAAATGGGTTCATGATTCAAACATAAAGAATGATACTAAAAGAAAATTAGAAGAACAAAGGATAGTAGAGTACATTATGAAGTGCAAAATGGATAATTTTTATTATATTAAGCTAAAAAGTTTTGTACAAACAAAACCAATGCAGACAAGAATAGAAGGGAAGCAGAAAACTGGGGGAGAATTTTACATCCAAGAGTTCTGATAAAGGCTTATTTCTAAAACATACAGAGATTTGATTTAAATTTGTAAGAATACAAGCCATTGTACAATTGCTAAATATCAAAGGATGTGAACAGACAATTTTCAGATGAAATTGAAACCATTTCTAGTCATATGAAAAAATGCTCTAAATCACTAGTGATTAAAGAAATGCAAAGCAAAACAATTCTGAGGTACCACTACAAACCTTGGTTAAGATGACAAGAACAGATAATGATAAATGTTGGAGGGGATGTGGAAAACGGGGACACTGATAACATTGTTGGTAAAGTTGTGAACTGATCTAACCATTCTGGAGAGCAATATGTATGCCTAAACAGCTATCAAATTGTGCAAACCCTTTGATCCAGCAGTGTCTCTACTGGGCCTGCTTCCCAAAGAGATCATGTACCAAAAAATGTTCGTAGCAGCCCTTTTTGTAGTGGCAAGGAACTGGAAACAGAATGGGTGCCCATTAGTTGCAGGATGGCTGAATAAAGTTATGGTATGTGAATGTTATGGAATATTATTGTTCTATAAGAAAAAATAGCAGGATGATTTCAGAGAGGCCTGGAGAGACTTACATGAACTGATACTAAATGAAGAGAGTAGAACCAAGAGAACATTGTACAGAGCAACAGCAAGATTATATGATGATCAATTCTGATGAGCTTGGCTCATTTCAACAATGAGGTGATTGAGGTCAATTCCAATAGATTTGTGATGGAGAGAGCCATTTGAATCCAGAAAGAGGACTGTGGGAACTGAATATGGATTACAACATAGTATTTTTACCTTTTCTGATATTGTTTGCTCACTTTTTTTCTTTCTTTCTCATTTTTTTTCTTTTTGGTCTGATTTTTATTGTGCATCATAATATTTGTGGAACTATGTATAGAAAATTTGAACATATTTAACATATATTGGATCACTTGCTAAGAAAAAGGATTGGATATTTAACATATATAAGACTGCCTGCCATCTAAGGGAGGGGGTGGAGGGAGGGAAGGGAAAAATTGGAACAGAAGTGCAAGGGATAATGTTGTAAAAAATTACCCATGCATATGTACTGTCAATAAAAAGTTATAATTATTAAAAAAAGAGAAAAAAAAGAAAAAGGGTTGGCAGGAAGCAAAGGAAAAAAAAAATTTGGAACACAAACTTTTGCAAAGGTGAACATTGAAAAATATACATATATTTTGAAAATAAAAAGCATAATAATTTTTAAAATTATCCAAAAATATCTCAAATACTCTAAGACACTTTGAAAGGAAAACTACAAATTGAATTATTAATATGTCCCTTGTACTTCAGTTGTGGAAAAATAAGTGCGCTTGCTCATTAATGGTATCTGGTGATGAAAAAAATTCATACTATATATAAATATTTTAAGATGAATAAATATTAATCTTATATAGAAATATCTTTAAATGGATAAATATTAATTAGCTCTGTATCATATAATCACAGGATTAGAAACAGATTATTCTCATTAAAAGGTCATCTTTCAGATTCTATTTTCAAAATCAGACATTATTTTTAAAAAATTATTCAATATCTCTGAGCATTTCCTTTTTAAGAGCTTCTCTACAACTGACAAATAAAACTTAACATCTTTTTGTTTGTTTGTTAATAAGATCATAGGGTTCCTCACAAATTTTAAATCTATTTTTCTTAAAAAAGGATAAGAACTCCACTAAGAACTGGAGGTGTCCATTGGACAAACTCTGAGTCACATGTAACCTGTGGCCAGCATGATTTCAAAAGCGAGAGCACTGCTTTGACAGCTTTTCAAGATACACTTAACACTTTCTGGACATCTGTATCCAAGTTATTTCCTTCCCCTGAGTGAAATCCAAATTATATTGGATCAGGTGTTCGTCTTAGAACAATTTCTTTATAATACTTTAAAAAAATCTTTAACACAATTCATCAAGGACCTATTTTTAAGATGGGGTGAATGGAAAAGAAATAAGCATTTATGTAGCCTTTAATATGTACCTTCCACTGTCATCAATCCTGCAAAACAGATATTATCCCCATTTTACAAGTCAAGGAAAGTGAGGCAAACAAAGATTAAGTGACTTGTTCAGAGTCACATAATTACCAAGTGTCTAAAGTTGAAGTTTAGCTCAGGTATTCCTGACTGCAAGATCAGGGTTTTATCCATTACATACCAGCTCTTAGCAAACATCTGTAAACATAAGCTCTTGGTTTCTATTCTTCAAACTTCGGAAAAGAAAATGCTATCTTAAGAATCTACTTAAAAAAAAAGAAAAAAAAAAGCAAATTATGATAGTTCAGCCAACAAGCACTTATTCTTTTTTTACTTGATTTTTTTAATTTTATTTTTTTATTACAGCTTTTTATATACAAAACATATGCATGCGTAACCCTTGCAAAACTTTCTGTTCCAACTTTTCCCCTCACCCTCTCCCCTAGATGGCAGGTAATCCCATACATGTTAAATATGTTAACGTATATGTTAAATACAATATATGTATACATATTTATACAGTTATCTTGTTGCACAGGAAAGATCGGATTTAGAAAGAAGGTAAAAATAACTTGAGAAGAAAAAAAACAAAAATGCAGGGAAACATTAACAGAAAGAGTGGAAATGTTATGTTGTAGTCCATACTCATTTCCCAGTGTTCTTTCTCTGGATGTAGCTGGTTCTGTTTATTACAGATCAATTGGAACTGCTTTGGATCCTTTCATTGTTGAAGAGAGCCACGTCCATCAGAATCATGTAGTACTGTTGAAGTGTATAATGATCTCCTGATTCTGCTCATTTCATTTAGCATCGGTTCATGTATGTCTCTCCAAGCCTCTCTGTATTCATCTTGCTCGTCATTTCTTATAGAATAATAATATTCCATAACATTCATATACCACAATTTATTCAGCCATTCTCCAACTGGTAGGCATTCCTTCAATTTCCAGAACAAGCACTTATTCTTACTAAGTGCTTACTATGTACCAGGAACTGTGCTAAGTGATAAGGATACAAAGAAGAGAAAAGAAAAACATTTCCCCTATTCTCAAGGAGTTCACATTCTAATAGAGGGGGCAACAAGCAAATAACCATGGATATACAAAACATATATTGTAAATGAAAGATAATCTCAGAGGAATAGGACTTGGGAAAGGAGGAGATCAAAAAGGAAAATGGAAAAGGCTTCCTTCAGAGGGTGAGATTCAAGTTGAGTCTTTTAGGATGCTGTGGAAACCATTCCAGCAGGTGTGGGGAACAGCCAGTGAAAATCCACAAAACTGGGTAATGGATTGTCATGTGTGAGGTACAGTAAGTAAACGAGTGTAGCTGGATTGTAAAGTTCATAGTGGAGAGTAACATATAAAACTGAAAAAATAGTAGCCAATTAGGTAATACAGTGGATAGAACACCAGTCCTAAAATCAGGATGCTCTGAGTTCAAATCCAGTTTCAGACGCTATAATCTTGAGACACAATCTTAATTTCATATTAATTTATATACTTTGGTAAACCATTTTACTAATTATAACTTTGTTCATTGTTCAACAGTAATTTTATACTATTAAAATTTTTCTCAATAAAGTTTAAAAATCTTTTAACAATACTTGATTAAGTAAAATTAACCCCCAGTCCATAAATAACTTCAGTAGTGGAACATGGTAGTAATCATGCCAACATCATTAGTTGAATTCCTACATAAAATAGTCAGCTTCACTTTTTTTTTCCAGGCAACACTTATTCCACCACTAATTCAGATTGACTGACAATAGTACAAGGGGAAAAGACAAAAATGTGTACATGAAACATCACAAATCCATTACTACTACTGAAAAAACACTCAACTCAAAGCACAAATCCTTTTGGTAAAAGAAGAGAAGCTGATAAAAGAATATTTTCTGATATTTGAATAATCTCTGCCTCAACAGACTACTAAATATTATTAGAAGTTAGAAATTTGCTTTATTCAGACAGTGCTCTCCAAGAGCATATGCAAGAAAAAAAATTGAAGAACACTTCAATGTGCAATGAATTATAAATAGTAAGTTCAAAGAAAAATAAGCATATTTTGTTAACTGACAAAAACATTTCAAGCAACCTAAAACTTTCTATCAGAAAACTAAATATCATTAGTCACTTCCTTCACCCAGCTTTTTATTATAGGTGTGCAACACATGTATATACACATTTTTTCAGCAGACAGACCTAAGTGCAAGTGTAACTTGTAAATGTAATTTGTAACGATCCACAGAATCCAAGATTCATAGTAATAAGGGATCTTGGAAATTTTACTTTCCTACCTCATGTAGCAATCCCCTCTTACAACATACTTGACAGATGATGATCAGGTTTGATTGCTTCCAGTGACAAAGAATACAGTATGAATCTCATAAAAGCTCAATTCAGTACACATTTATTAAGTTCTCAATAATAATCCTGTGACAAAGTTAATAAGAGTATTGTTATCCCTATTTCAACAGATGAGAAACTAATTCAGTGTTTCTTCTACTACATCAAGGTAGCCCATTCCATACTGAGAGCAGTGCTAATCATTAAGTTGTTATTAATTTTAAGCTATAATCTGCTTCTTTATAATTCTCACCTGCTAATCCTGGTTCTTCCCTCTAGAACACAAAAAGAAAATCTTTTTTTTTTATATTTTTTTTTAAATAACATCTTTCTGAAATACATTAGATATTCTGTCTTTCCTATTTTTTATTTTATTTTTTCTGGTTATATATGTACATTCATTTTTTAAAAAACACATTTCCTTATAAATCATATTGGAAGAGAAGAATCAGAACAAAAGGGAAAAACCATGAGAGAAAATAAAAACAGAAGAAAAAGAAAAAAAAATGATCATAGCATAAGTTGATTTACATTCAGTCTGCACATTTCTTTCTCTGCATATAAATGGAGTTTTCCATCTAAAGATTATTTGGACTGACTTGGATCACTGAAGCACTAACAATCAAGTCTTTCACAGTTGATCAATGCACAATCTGGCTGAATATTGTATGCTTCAGAAACTGATGCTCAGCATCAGTTTGTTTAACTCTTTCTAGACTTTTCTAAAATCAGGTTATCATTTTTTATAAACAATAATATTCCATTACTTTCATATACAACAACTTATTCAGCCAGTTCCCCAATTGATGGGCACCTACTCATTTTCCAACTCTCTGTCATCTCAACAAGAGGGGCTACAAACATTTTTGCACATATTGGGTCTTTTCCCTCCTTTATGATTTCCTTGGGATACAGACACAGTAGAGGGACCCTGCTGGATCAAAGGGTATGCACAATTTGAAAGCTCTTTGGGTATAGTTCCATATATTGCTCTCCAGCATGATGGGATCAGTTCACAACTCCACCAACAATGTATTAATGTTCCATTTTTTCCACATCCCCTCTAACATTTATCATTATCTTTTCCTGTCATCTTGGCCAATCTGGGAGGTATGTAATGGTACCTCAGAATTGTTTTAGTCTGCATTTCTCTAATCCATAGTAATTTAGAGCATTTTTTAATATGACTACAGGTAGCTTTAATTTCTTCATATGAAAATAGTTCATATCTTTTGACCATTTCTCAATTGGGGGATAAAATCTTTTAAACTACAAAACTGATCAAAATGAAATGGAACTATATTAGACTGACTCTCCCCAGAATTAAGACATGGAAGTTTGAAAGACAGAAGAGGCAGAAGTGGGCAGGAAGGAGGGCAACTACAAATAAAAGAAAATAAATGACAAGATGTGACAGAGATGAAATAAGACCTATATTTATCAAAAGCAAAAGCACAATAGGAGTAGGAGAGCTAGTTCAAAGATATTTTGGGGAGTAGAACCTAAAAAGGTTACAACAAGTATTTCACAGAATCAGAGGACTGCCTATAAAGAGAGTTTGGAGGATTTTGTTTTTTTAGAGTTGTTTTTGCCTGAATCTTGAAGTTGTATGTTATTACCAGTCTAAAAGGACTTGTTTCTTCAAGAACCAGTAGTTGCTTGACATCAAAATCATTTGGTAATGGCTAAGAAACAGAGTAGTCAATCAGTGAAATAGGTTAGGTTCACAGGCAAAGTAGTCAATGACTACAGTAATCTAATGTTTTACAAACCCAAAGACCCCAGCTTTGGGGATGAGAACTATTTGACCTCCCCAAAAAAAATGCTGGGAAAATTTGAAATTAGTATGGCAGAAACTAGGCACTAACCCAACACCTTATACCAAGATAAAGTTGAAATGGGTTCATGACTTAGACATACAGAGTGATATTATAAGCAAATTAGAAGAACAAAGAATAGTTTATCTCACAGATCTGTGGAGAAGGAAGGAATATGTAGGCAAAGAAGAACTGAAGTACATTACTGAATAGTAAGTTAAAAAGGTTTGGTACAAATAAAATCAAGGCAGACAAGATTAGAAGAGAAGTAATAAACTGGAAAAACATTTTTATATTCAAGGGTTCCAATAAAGGCCTTATTTCTAAAATTTTTAAAATATATAGAGAATAGACTCAAATTTATAAGAATTCAAGCCATTCTCCAATTGATAAATGGTCAAAGGATATGAACAGACCATTTTTAAATGAAGAAATTGAAACCATTTCTAGTCATATAAAAAGGTGCTCTAAATCACTATTGATCAAAGAAATACAAATTAAGACAACTCTGAGGTACCACTACACACTTCTCAGATTGGATAAGATGACAGAAAAAGATAATGATGAATATTGGAGGGGATGTGGAAAACTAGGACACTGATACAATGTTGGTGGAACTGTGACTAGATCTAACAATTCTAGAGAGCAATTTGGCTATCAAACTGTGCATACCCTTTTACCCACCAGTGTTTCTACAGGGCTTGTATCCCAAAGAGGTCATAAAAGAGGGAAAGAGACCCATATGTGCAAAAATGTTGATGGCAGCCCTTTTTGCAGTGGCAAGAAACTGGAAATTGAGTGAATGCCCATCAGTTGGAGAATAGCTAAATAAGTTATGGTATATGAATGTTATAGAATATTATTCTTCTATAAGAAGTGATCAGCAAGATGATTTCAGAGAGGCCTGGGACATGAACTGATGCTGAGCATTACCAGGAGATCATTATATACAGCAACAGCAAGATTATACAATGATCAATTTTGATGGGCGTAGCTCTCTTCAACAATGAGATGATTCAGGCCAATTCTAATGGTGTAGTAATAAGAAAGCTATCTGCACCGGATGTGGATAACAACATAGTATTTTCACTCTTTTTGTTGTTTGCTTGCATTTTGTTTTCTTTCTCATTTTTTTTCCTTTTTGATTTGATTTTTCTTGTGCAACATGACATTTGTGGAAATATGTACAGAAGAACTGCCCATGTTTAACATATATTGGATTACTTGCTATATCTAGAAGAGGGGGTTAAGGAAGGAAAAAATCTGAAGCATAAAGTTTTGCAAGGGTGAATGTTGAAAATGATTTATGCATGTGTTTTGAAAATTAAAAAGCTTTAATTAGGGAAAAAAAAACAGAAAAGAAAAGAGATGGTCAAATAAAGTTGTCCAAGAAATAAAAAAATTTAAAAAACAGTGGCTGCTGATGAATCAGAATGGAATTAAGATAACCAAATCTAGATTAAAACTAAATTAATTTCAACAAACATGTATTAAGCACATATTCATAATATGTAATGGGCTATGCTAGGAGCTAGGATATCAATTTTGTCTGATATAATTTTGTCCTCAGACAAACTGACATGGACCATCTCTTTAAGAAGCTTACATTCTACTGGTCTTAATAACTATGCTACATACATTTAATATACTTATGGTCCTTACTGAGAAATTATTCAAATACTCAGAAATTACTCAAATAGTAATCAATTTGTTATTTGGACACTAAATAGCTGGTTAAGTATATAACATTTCACAGAAAGGTTACATGGGGAGAAGGGGGAGAAGAAGGGACGAGGGAAGGAGGAGGACATTAAGAAGAACTGAAGAGAAGAGCTATTTTCTCTAGATCAAAATCCAAATTAAAAAACCCTTTTATAGTCATTTGAGTGGACAGGAGATAAAAACCAGTTGTAAACACAAAGAGCTTTCTGTTTGGAATAATCCTAACATTTTGTTATGAAAAGATGAAAGTTTTCACTGAACTCTGTCATTTAAGCAATATGTTCTACAATGATGTACGGATTAAGAAATTAAAAAATCAAACCATAATGACTAATATCCTAAAATGATAGTTGGTGATAGTTTTGTTCTTTAGTAGTTTTCAATCATGTCCAATTCTTTTCAAATTGGGGATGTTCTTGGCAAAGATACTAGAGTGCTTTACCAGTTCCTTCTTCAGTTCATTTTAAAGATAAGGAGGTAAATGGGGTTAAGTGACTTGCCCATAGTCACACATCTAGTAAGTATCTGAGGACAGATTATGAATCTTCCTGACTCCAGATCTGGCACAGTATCCACTGCATTACCTAGCTGCCTCCAAGCCATAGGTATGGCACCAATGTGTCTTTAAGCTCCCAATCACTAATAGTTTCTGAAACAACCTGTAACAGCTATTCTGATACATGTGCTTAAAATATCTGTGAAACCCAACATATTGAGCAATCTCCTATCAACTTTATCTATTAACTGCACTGATATCAAATGAAAAAAAAAAAAACTAATAATAAGATTTCTGGAACTATCCAGTTTCTTGGGATTAAAATGACAAAATTTTTTGCACCACATGATGGGCTAATGGGGTATATAGAGAAAATAATAACAATAAGTCTAAGCAACTGTGAACTGAAATAAGAAAACAGCAAACAGGGAAAGCAAAAGAAACTTTACTTGAGGGATTCATGGAAGTACAACCTTAAGCATTATGACAACTGTGGAGATCCAGGAATTAAAAAATACAACACAGAATGGCTATAGTACACAACAATATTATTAGTCTTTAAGCCTAACAAGGAGGCAGCATTAGAAACAGTTTGGGGCATTTTGGATAGCAATCATTTAACAAAGGAGATACTTCACAAATATTCAGTATCCATGGTCTATATGCACAAAAATTCCCCATCCCAAAGGTGTAATCTTAAAAAAATTAGGTAGCAGTATAGAGCAGTATGATTATGAGTTAAACAAAAACAACTTCCAAAGAACCTGAGGCAACCTACAAATAAACACATAATATAAATGGGATCATAAACCATTTTAGCAAGGAAAACAGGTCAACTAAAGAAGAGCAGAAGTGCTTTCAGACAGCAGAGTTGAATACATGAAAACTAAATTTGGCTTTACATTTTCTACCACTGGAGTGAAAATAGAAACATGCAGTTACATAGTTTTCATTTTCTGACACAAATTCATCTGCATCAATGATATTTTTCCTTAAAATAAAGTCAAGCAGGAATTTATCAAATGGATTCTTATAAAGAGGCAAAAAGTGACAAAGTAAATTATCTCTTCAGTTTTCATTTTACAAAAAAATATACAAAAGCTTTTCAAAGAGACAATTCTCATCATTTTTTATAAAGGTAGAAGGTATGATAGCAAAATGTAATTCAAAAAATTCACTTCTACAAGTGTTTGAAATACTGTGGTCCAATAATTTACTTTATGATATTTTAACTTAATAGAAGGTAAAAACTTGGAGAATCCTAAGGAATAGATAGTTAACAAATTTAACAAGGTTTCCTAATTATCTCCCTCAAATATCAGGTACCTTAAATTAAATTCAGATAAGTACTAGGTTTCATCCAGCTTATTATCAAATTATGATTATAATTATATTGATAATTATATTGAAGATTAAGGTGAGGATCAAAAACTTTAGATTCTAGACATGAGAAGGGCAAAATTTTCTAAGAGATTATGAGCTGGGTCCTCCAGCCTCATTTTTCATACTATTCCCCTTCAAAATTCTAATATATTATATATAATCTGAACTTAAAAAAAAACTTTAAAAAGATGTAATCATCTCCTACATTTAGACATTCACAATAGTCATTCCCAATTCATAAACTATGCTCTCTTCCTATCTTGCAGCCAAAGAGGTAGTCTTACGATTCTTACACATTTCAGTTCTCACCTCTGGGCCTTTTTTTTAACTGGCTATTACTCCTTCCTGAAATGACCTTCCTCCTCATTTCCACCTCTCATACTCCCTT
Organism: Antechinus flavipes; assembly: GCF_016432865.1. NCBI lineage: Eukaryota > Metazoa > Chordata > Mammalia > Dasyuromorphia > Dasyuridae > Antechinus > Antechinus flavipes. Next base: position 487,866,488 of record NC_067400.1, read on the forward strand.
GTTGTCTTTAAAACTCAGCCCAAGCTCTGCCTTTGACATGAAAACTTCATCCTGATCACTCTGGCTGCAGGTACTTTCCCTAAAAAAAAATCTACCTTGTATTTACTTTGTATGTACTTAGGTGAAATATCATATATATATATATGTAGAGGGAGAGAGAGAGAGAGAGAGAGAGAGAGAGAGAGAGAGAGAGAGAGAGAGAGAGAGAGAGAGAGAGAGAGAGAGAGGTCCTCCAGTAAACTATAAATTCCATTAGGGTAAGACTGGCAGAATATAGGAACTTATTAAATGCTTGTTTGACTGAGTGATTTCTGATTCTCAGAATCTTCATCTTCATTTAAGGCTCAATTGAGTTGTCACATGTTTCATGAAGTCTTCCCTGATCTCTCCAATTGTTAGTCTTTTCGCCTGCCTACTTTCCACATCCCTGATTCATCCCCCCACTCCATAAAGCATAAGCTTCGTGAGAGCCAAAACAGTTTTCTTTTTATTTTTGTCCTTATATCCTAATCCAAGAGCCCAAAGATGCCTTTCATATAGTAGGTATTCAGTAAGTATTTATTGAATTGAAATTATAAATTTGCAGAAGGCATAATATTAGGAAGGCTGAGTAACACTATTAACAGAACCAAGTTCCAAAAATATCATAACAGGATAAAAATTTTGATCAAATAAAATTAAATGAAATAAAATAGGAGTAAGTGTAAATAAAGTTTTATACTTAGGAAGTCTGTTTTCAACCCTAAATACAGGTTGGGGGAGGCATAGCTAGATAGCAATTCTTTAAAAAAAAAAAAAAAAAAGAAAAGAAATCTAAGTATTTTAGTCAATTGCTAGTCAAAATATGTGCACAATATGACACAGCAGTCAAAAAACTAATCTTATCTTAAGTTACATTAAGAGAAACACAGTGCTCAGTACTAGATAGGTAATAGTTTCAGTGTGCTCTTGCCCTGATTAGTTTATATCTACAGAGTTGTTTTCAATTTCTGGGCACCACACTTTAGGAATAATATTGATGGGTTGGAAAATGTCCAGAGAATGGACACTGAAAGGCCTTAGATAAAGGCATATGAATGAACAAAGAATTTTCAGCATGATAAAAAAAGACTTGAGAGACATGAAAGCTGTCTAGAAGTATCTAAAGAGTTCACAGGGATAAAAAATTAAATTTACCCAGCTTGGCCCACAAAGGCAGAACAAGGAGTAATTTTGCAACAAAAGAAATTTGGGCTTCATGAAAGGCAAATTTCCTAACTAGGAGAGTAGTCCAAAAGTACAACAAGATGCCTTGGAAAGTAGTATGAACTTCTTGCTGAAGTATGTCAGACAAAGGCTGGATCACCATTTGTTGAGTATGCTGTAAAGAGGACTGCTTTAGATAAAGGTTGAACTTAATAACCTTTGAAGTCCCTTAACTGAAAATTTTCAGATTCTATGTGATTACACCCAGACAAAAATTCTACTCATTTAAACACTATCAAAAACAGCAAGGAGTTTTCTTTTTGAAGCAGCTTTACACCTCAAGCTTCCAGCGGGGTAAGCATCAATTTTTTTAAAAAAGTAAACAAATATACACACATGAGGTTCAACTAAAGACTATAGTTGTTCAAAAAAAGCATAGCTTAAAAAAAAAAAGCATAGTTTGTCAGGCAGGGTTAAAATCTAGCAATCAACACTTACCAGCTGTAAGATCAAGGGCAAGTCACTGAATTTCAATGAATATTAGTTTTCATATTTACCAGTTGGGAATAGGACCAAAAATATAGAGTTGGAAAGAACTCAAAAGCCATCCAGTCTTTCAGATGTGTTTGATGTGAATAGAAAGATAACCCATGCTAGTCAGAAAACTGAGGGCACAGGAAAACTTTGTGACTTACCCAAGATCTAATAGATAGTAAGCATCAAAGGCTAAATTGTGAGGATTTAATAAGATAATATGCTATAAAGTACTATATAAAGTAAATCATAATCTGTGTAATTCTACATACAGTTGGAATCTGTATATTGTCTATATAGCTGTAACTTTTAAATCTGTAGTCATTTCTAAATAATTTTTAAATTTACTAGTTATTAGTGATTTTAAGTTATCTTTTAAACATACGTAATGCTGATATTGAAAAAAATAATCAAATTCAAAGAAAGATAAGTTCTTACTCTCCACACCAATTTCAGAACTAAAATACCAAAATGCACAGTTTAATATCTGATACTTCATTTTTTACACCATTTTTCACCAGCAAATAGAATGACAAAGCACTAGACTTCGAATCAGCAAGACCTCAATTCAAATCCTGTTTCAGCTACTTATTAACTCTGGGCAAGCCTCTTAGGTCTCACTTCCTCAGCAGTAAAATGAGAGAGCTATACTAAATAGTCTCTAATGTAATTTTGAGCTCTAAAATTCTGATCCTAATTTATAATGTCTATGATCCATTTGCAAACTGGTTGTTCCCAAACCTTTTTATAATTAATATAACTAGTGTATCATTTTAATTATCTTTTCATTAAAAAAAAAACTGTCTCAAGACGCAAAAAGATTTTAATAATCCACTATCCGTTATTATTCACAAAAAACTCTGGAAATCTTCAACTCATTAATCTAAGGCTTTCTCTCACATTTCCAAAATTTCAAAATAAACAAATAAAAATCTTATCAATTACACAGACCATCAGAAAAACTGAAAAGATGGGGACAGAAGGTAAGGAAAAGTGCTCTCTCATTTTCCTACCTGATACATTCTATAAAGGGATTTCCCTTCTCCATTCACTTCCTCTGGAGTCAAAGATGCTCAAGAATCTAAGTTTTTGGCCTGGGAGTTAGAAAAAGAGGAAGGGAGTTTCCATGACAACCCTTAACAGAAGCAGGGTAAATAGTTTCTTGGAAGAGCACGAGGAGAAGGAAGGGACAAATGAAAAAGAAAAAATAAAGGAAGGAGGAAAAGGATAAAAAAGAAAGAATGAAGCTGGAAAAGGAGGAAAAAGAAGGAATGAAGGAAGGAGGAAAGGGATGGGGAAGAATAAAGGAAGAAGGAAAGAGATGGGGAAAAATAAATGAAGGAAAGAGGAAAGGGATGGGAAAGGAATGGAGGAAAAAGGAAAGGGATAAGGAAGAAAAAATGAAGAAAGCGGATGGGGAAGGAGTTATGAAGGAAGGAGGAAAGGAATGGGGGAAAGAGAATGAAGGAGAAAAGGGAGAGGGAAGAAGGAATGAAGGAAGGAGGAAAGGGACAGGTAAGAAGGAACAGAATGGTTTGTTTAATGTGCAAGATGCCCAGGCTGGCATGTGAGGGTCCCTTTCAGGGAATAGGAGAGGATGAAATACCTCCGGGAAATGGGAGGCGGGCAGCGCCCTGGACACCCGGATGGCTGGAGCCGGGCCCGGGGCGCAGAAGCGGGAGGCGGCGGGGCAGGACCAGGGCTCGGCGCTCCGAGGGGCTGAGCGGCCCCCGCCTCCCTTCTCCCAGCGCCGGCTCGCCCACTTACCTGGACAGCGAGTCCACGCTGGGCGGCCGCGCGGCCGCGGGCTGGGAGCCCAGGCTCTCGCAGCTGGAGCTCTTCTCCATGGCGCTGCCGAGCTGAGTGCGAGGCTGGGCGGCAACGGCAGCTGGCGGGAGGAGCCGCGGTCAGTCCCGAGCCTTCCAGCCTCGCCGCAGACAGGAAGCGGCCATGTTCGCCCAGACTGCACCGCGAGCGAGCCGGGGCTCCGGGAGGGTGGGGGAGAGCCTGGAGCCAGAGGAGCGCCCTCCCCCTTTCCCGCCCCCGCCCCTTGGCTCCCTTCTCCTGCGGATGGGAGGTGGAAAACGGGGGAAGGCTGAGAGAGACCTTGGTGAGGAGGATGGGGCATTCTGGGAAAGAACCGCAGGGTGGGGACAGGGGATGGGTCAGAGTGAGGGAAAAACGGGTGGAGGCATGAGGGGGATTGAGAAAGATCAAATCGTGTAGTTGGAAGTGAAATGAGGCGTACAAAGTAGTTCAGTACCCAGCCAGAAGTCAGGACTCATCTTCCTAAGTTCAAATCTGGCTTCAGACATTTACTGTATGTGTGACCCTGCTCAAGTTATACAACTGTTTGCCTCAGTTTCTTCATCTGTAAAAAAATGAGCTGAAGAAAAGACTGGCAAACCATTATAATATTTCTACCAAGAAAACCTCAAATGGGGTCACGGAAAGTCACACTCAAAGTTGGGTGAAGGACAAGTTTGGCACTATCTCAGTGAGGTGGGGTGGCTCCAAATCAATGTCTGTATGACTTGAGAAAGATGGGAAATAAGGGGAAGTGGTGATGTGGGATTAAGTGAGACAAAAAAAGCTCGTAAAGGGGAGGCATGGGGAGGATTTGGGGATCTTTGGGCAATCAGGAGGTTGAAGTTTAGGGTATTAGCCTGCCATTATGGAAGGTAGGATGAGATAAGAGATAGATGTTCAGTTCCTGTCCCCCAAATTCAAGGAGTAGTTAGACTCTTAATCTTTTTAGCTGCTAGTATTGATATAGTATTGAGACATAGACTGGGTGTTTTGGAGAAAACAGGTAATAGAAAATATGGGCAGTTAGGTGGCACAGTGAATAGAGCACTGGCCCATGGAGTCCGGGAGGACCAGAGTTTAGATCTGCCATAAATACTAGCTGGGTGACTGGGCAAAGCTACTTAATTCTATTTGTCTCACTTTCCTTATCCGTAAAATAAACTAGAGAAGAAAATAGTAGATCATTCCTTAACTTTGCCAAGAAAACCTGAAATGTGGGCTTGGAGAGTTGGACAAAACTGAAACAATTCAACAAGAATATTGTTATATGTTATTATATAATATATTATTAATATTATTAAATATTATTAAAATATTCAGTCTCAATAACTTGGAATGAATGGGTGGACTTGATTGTTGGTAAAATAGAATATGGAATGAATAATAAAAGGAAAAATATGGAAAAGAAACTTAAAAGAGAAAACACCTGATACTTCAGGGCTGATACCAACTAGCCTTCTTCCCTCTTCTTAGTTGTCTGTCCACAAAACAATATAAGAAAAGGAAGACATAAATAATGCAAGAGAAAAATTAAATATAGGGATGAGGCCTATTTTAAGTTTATGGAGATTATTCCTGACTCTTTTCAATTTCCCTTGTAGAACAGGAAGGCAGGGTTGAAAAGATAGCCAGACATTGATTGTGGTGATAAGAGAACAGAACTGGTCAAAGGGAGGATGCTGCTATCAGTAATTTTCTTCTAACAGGACACAGGAAAATCAGAGGAAGAATACCATTGATGCAGTTTTAAGTTGATAGTGAACAGTATTTCATCTTTTGAAATGTAGAAAATGAGTGAAAGCTTTTATTAACTATTAGAAAATTATACAACAAACCTGTACTTTCATGATAGGGAAAATTTTTTCATCTTGATTTTTTTAATCCAAAAGTATTCTATTGGGCAGCTGTTTTTTTTTTTTTAAACTTCCATTACTAGTATAAAATCAACAAGAGACAAAAAATTAACTGAATTCTCAACTACACACCCATAATCCAGATCAAGTAGTTCTGTTCATCATATACTTAATGTATTTGTGTTTAAACACAAATAATTTTGCCTCTTCCATCCTGCAGTTTGCTGATGACTAAAAGGTGACCATTCAGGAGTACTGCTTATATCATTTTTATTTCCACAGTTGGCCAAAAGAAAAAAAAAGCTTTACCGTACTGTGATGGGTGGAGGAACTGGTAGGTCAGAACCCTGTTTGACAAACATGTGCAATGCAGCTTTGGGAATTCAGAATATAGCTTAGTATTTGTTTCTACTTCTTCCCCCTTCCTCACTACTTCCCTTTTCACTTTTTTTTCCCTAAAGGCTGAATTCACTGTTACCATGTTCTGTTATTCCATCTAGTCCCACAAAGTCCTTTCTAGCATTGTATAATGAAAAATACTGGTTCTGAGGAGATTCTGGAGCAAGTCACTCCAAGAAATCTAAGACAAAAACAAATTGCTGACCTGTATAGGTAGAGGGAATTTCCTAGTTTATATATCAATGAAATCTCAGGTCCAGACCTTATCCCCTATTTCTGAAAAGATGTAGAATGAAAACCAATGAGCTCTTGAAAAGAGATCTAGTTGCTGATTACATTCTAAAGTACACTTTCTGGACAAAACTAATAACATTTGATATTGTAAACTATTGAGTATCAATGCCTTTCAAATGGTATCTTCTTCTATAATAATCTGCTTCCAAAAGACTACTAGATTGGTGAGCAGTTCAACATCTTCTGAGAGCAAGTCAGAGCTAATAAATTTGGGTTGGAAGTTGGATTCAGATTAAATTTCTTATTGGTTTAGTGATTTCTATATTGTGTATCTGGGAGAAAGCCACTTGATCATATCTTTCTTTTCTCATATTTTGTCTAACTCCTAAACTTCTTCTTTTGTCAGCAATAAAACCCAGCATTATTCTCAATTGTTTCATGGTCTTATATCCCAGGTCATTTTTAGAATGGACAATCTAATTAGTAAATTACAGAACTGCAAGCTAGACTTACTTCTCTTAGTCAAACTGTTAAGCTGTCTACCGCTTACTGCAAATCAAAAAAAATTTTTTTTACATATCTAGATGCGTTACACTAGTTTACCAAATGCTGCTCATCACTAAAAGCTTTGAGTGAAAAAGTTAGAGCCCAGAAGGTCTGAGTTAAAAATCTGACTGCTACTTATTGCATGCACAATATAAACAAGTCATTTAATTTTTCTGAAGTTCAGTTTCCTGATCTATTAAATGAATTTGATTTAGATAACTCCTAAGGATCTTTCAAGTTGTAATCTATAATAATGAAAACAAATTTAGATTGCAAAAACATAGCAAATAACAATCTCAAAGAGGTAAATGAATAGAGGGTAAGAAGAAAGGAATAGACTGAATTGTCAGATATCCCTTCATTTTCTAGCCAAGTTATTACAGGATAATTTGTAATACCAGTAATTCCCAGAGATCATTCTTTAATTTAGCAAATATTTGAGACAACACTTTATTGGATTGTTATCAAATGATTTTTGTTTTTTCACCTCAAGATACCAACTTTCAATAAATACTCTATATGAATGTGACACTTTACTATATCAAAATGACTTTCTACTCTAGGAAGCTTGGGTTTAATCAAAAGAGAGTTAACTTCTTATTCTATCTAGACATGGAATTGTTGCAGTTATTTTTATTTCCTACTCCTGATATGATGATAATCTTACTCTCCAACCTTAAAGTGCATTCACATTTGATTTGTGTGTGATCTAAATATTTTATATCTACTTGTGTCTTGGTTTATTGTTCTCCTTTGGTTGTGTTATTTCCTTTGTAAGTATGTCATCAGTGTCATGGGTCAGAAGCTCTGAACCATAATGTAATTTTCCATATGCTAACAAAATATGACAATTAGGAATTTAAATATATTTTGGTGATGAGTTTAAAAATATCTACAAATACTTTATCAATATGGATTCAAGGGGGCTCCTATTGAGAGAGATTCTAAGGATTCCAGGTGAATGAATGGATCCGGGATCCTCAAAGAACTTTGAGCATTCTTCCAAAGATCCTGGTTTTGTCCAAATTTAGGCTCTTTAGAGGAACCATTAAGGTATGGATAACAATCAGTGTGATTGGACTTTTCAGAGATGCATTGCCCAAAAGCCCTTTAATCTATCTATCCAACTTGGGCTCAGAACACATCTAGGCATAGCCAAGGGCTGGGTCTACCTAGCCCAATGCTACTTATACAGTTTTATTAGATTAGCAACAGTTTTATTATTTCACATCGCCTTAAGAACAACGAAGCCCTTTACATACATGGCTATCCCAATTCACACTTACACTGATAAGTCCCCAGATCATAGTTATTGTGTCCTCTCAGGGCTCTATGGTTAGTTATATACTGCTATAGCTCACAAGTCCCCTCTGGTAGCCTTCTTATCATGACCATTAGTTGAAATCAGGCGATTAAACTTGATTAACTTTTAGGAAAAGTTATCACCACAATGATCACTAAAAACAGTTGATACAAAACATCTACCCAATGGTCTTTGGCAGCTTCTCCTTTAAGTAAACTCAGAAACCAGAGATTAAATTTAGAGGACATGTGGAAATGGGATAATTACTTTCATGGAGTCCTATCATCATTCTTATCCTCAAGGCATTCTCTTTAGATAAAATGATTCGTTGTAGTATTTACCATTCAATCTGTCTTTAGCTTCTGATGTGAAAGCTGCCTTTACCTGCTTCTGGGATCCTGCTAGGATTCCACTGGGCAGAAGAGAAGCTCTATGGACTTCCAAAGTTTAAGGGAAAGATTCAACACTCAAAATCCAGGGCTCTGCTCCTCCTACCAGATTCCCTTTTAGGGATTTAATCCAAGCACACCCTCAATTTTCTCAAATATCTTGGATTCTGAAATATATCCCTAGCTTTTCCAGTGAATTACATGGCAGTTTATATAATGAATTTCAAAGACTTTACATACTTCAAGTCTTTAAGTGACTGATTGAGATGTATTCTGACCTGATAAATGTATCAGGTTTAAAATCTTCCCACATGATAAAAGTACAAGGAGTGGGGTCATTTCAATCACACCCTTAAATGACAAATTTTAGATTATCCGTACCAGTGAAGTTGAGTTTTGTCATGAATAATCTACAAGTTGTGAATGATTTTTTTCAGCTTTTAGGAGGGTAATTGAGGCAAATTATCTTCCAGCCAATTAAATTGCAGAAGGTGATGCTTAGTTAATATTTTATGGGTTATAAAGGAAGGAACCTTGCATTTATAACATATCTACTATGTTCAGGTACTGTGCTAAGTACTTTACAAATACCTTATTTGATCACTACAACCATCCTGAGAGATAGATGCTATTATTATTCCCATTTTATAGTTGAGGAAACTGAGGCAAAAAATTTAAGTGACTTGCCTAGGATCATACAGCTAGTAAGTACCAAAGGCCAAATTTAAATTTAGGTCTTCCTAACTCCAGCCCCAGAACTCTATCTACTATGCCTCTTAACTATAGGAACATCATATTATCCTGACAGCAGTGACTTGACTTTATCTAAGTGCTGGGCTTAGTCGAGTTGAATTTGGTTTGGATTTGAATTCAGTCTCCAAAATTTAGCCACGTGATCTTGAGCAAATCTTTTCATTTCTTTGAGTTGGTTTCCCCATTTACAAAGGAGAAAAAATAGTAATAATTATAGTACTTACTATATGTGATTGTTGTGAGGCTTGATGAGATAATATACATTAAATGCTTTGCAAACTTTAAAGTAATATGTTATAATTCTCAGTTATAATTCTGCTCACACAATAAAATCTTCATAGAATGCTATATAGAATTGGAGATAGAGGCCTGTATTATTTTGTTGCGCTTCTAAACAACTTAATACTGCAAAGGACTATATGTATGATGAATATTAACTATCCTGAGGGATTATGAAGTTTCTTTCTCATGGGCAACTTTGCTGCCTTTTACTAGAACAGTGCAAAGTACCATCTCAACTTGCCATATAATCAGTTATTCATTAGCACGTAACCTTTTCTCAAAAAAAAAAAAAAACTCATCTAACCTTTATATACCATTTTCAATCACCAGCTTCTCCATGAGGAGAGATACCATCAAAGGTAGTCTGTACATATGTTTATTCCTGTATTGTGTATATATCTTTTTTTTAAAAATTTGCATTGGTTAGATAATTCACTGTGTATCTATATCAGTACTTTTAAATAGCATCTATATTTCATTATCTTTGGAACTGTTCCTTTTACATCTTCAAAATTTCATTCTTAAAAATTTCCCATTCTTCTGGATTGATTACTCCTATATAATTTTAGTCCAAGGGATCCTGTCTATTTTCTCTCTCAACTTTTGAAATCTGTTCTTCCAGATTTTAAAGTGGATGTGAGACACTGTCTAGCCTTCATCTCCTCTATTAAATCTAAGAAGTAGAACGCACTATTTTCCAGGTTCCCATCATTTCTACCCCAGCAACAAGTTTATTCTTGTTGGTAAAAATCAAATCCAAACACTTCTCTGCTTTTGTCAGAGATGGAGCTCTAACAAATAATTGGAGTTTCTTATGACTTGTATATCATGCCTCTAATGCCAGGCTTATGATATTTCCTGAACTCATCTATTTTTTCTTTTAGTAAGTGGTCTATAATAAAACCCAATGACAAGAAAAAAATTACTTCTATTTTTACTTCCATTGGCATTCAACTACCATATGGTTTTCTCTACCACATTTTCCCTCCTGGTTTTTGGATCACTTGATATGAGAATACCTCCTTGATATAAAATGCTACTAGGAGGCCAACCCAATGTGAGGAAAATGATAAGACATTACATTAATTGTAATTAATTAATTTATTCAGTGCCATACCAATTAAGCTACAAAGGATTACCTTTAAAGTTAGAAAAAATAATATTGAATGAATCTCGAGAGAAGTAATGGAGAGAAGAGAGAGGGAAGAAAGAAAAGAAAAAAAAAAGGAATAAATGACCTAGCATTATCATATTTCAAACTATATACTTCAATAACCATTAAAGCAATTTGGTATTGGTAAAGAAATAGATTAAGCAATGGAACAGATTTGGGATACAACATATATAAGCAAGCAGACACTATAGCATAGTTTAATAAATACAGATATTCAACAAAAGCTGCTTTAAAAAATTGGAATGTTGTCTGCCAGAAACTAGATACAAATGAAAATCTCATACTGTATACCAAGATAAACTCCAATTGGACTTATACCTAAAGGGTAATATCATAAATTATAGAAAGAAATAGAAAATCACCTTGCACATCTGTGACTAGGAAAATAGTCCATGGATCAAGAGCAAAAGAAGATAAAATAGACAATGTCGATTTTATGTAATTGTTTTAATTGCACAAACAAAAATGATGTAACTAATAATTAAAAGGAAAACAGATTATTGGGAAAAGATCTTTGCAGTAAGTTTTTCAGTCTCCTTTACAAGATATATAAGAAAAGGATTCAAATTCTATGACTAGAAGGAATTTTCTAATTGATAAATGATCAAATCTATATATATCTATATATATAATCTTTAAAAGAAAAAAATCCAAGCTATCAATGGCCATTAAAAATTGCAAATCATTAATAATTAAAGAAATGCAAATTAAAAACAACTCCAAGGTTTCAGTTTATTTCATTCAGATTATTAAAGTTGCTGAAAAAGGAAAATTGCAAATGTTGGAGAGTCTGTGGAAACAGGAACATTGATGTACTGCTGATGAAGATAAGACTTCATTCCAAGACTCTAAAAAGTAATTTGGAACTATGCCCTCCAAAATCACTAAACTCTGTATGCCCATTGTTCCATAGTATCAGTACTAGAATTATACTCCAAAGAAAGAAAGAGGAAAATGTATTCAATATTTAAAGCAGCTCTCTTTGTAATGATAAAGAATTGGAAACTAAGGGAGTATCCATAACTGATGAATACCTGAACTAATTATATGGCTAGAATGGAATATTAATATGAAGTTAAAAAAAAAAAAAAAAGGGAATGAAAGGTAAAGTTTGAGAAAAGCTCATATGTTAGATGTCTGAACTGATGTAAAATGAAATGAGCAGAACCAGGAGAAAAATTTATAGGAAAAAACTCCAAAAGGCTTAAAAATTCCTATCAATTCACTGACCATTCCAAAGGACAACTCATGAAGCATGCTACTTATCTCTTGAGGTGAGCATTTGGAAGTCTGTTTTACTTACAATGGGTTTTTCCTTCCAAGAGAAGGTGGGCAAAAGGGAAAATAAATCTTTGCTAAGAAAAGGGGAAAAAAGGACAATATGCACAATCAGGTGTACAACACACAATATATGTATGTGTGCATGTATGTATATACATATGTATTATATTATATATACAATTCTGTAAGTCAGTATAGCTGCTAGAATAAATTCAGGCTCAATTTTCCCAAATCTATTCTAAAAAAAAAACCCTAAAAATTTCTCCAGATTTATAACAAAAAATGACTCAAAACTACATTATGTAACTTTATCTGTTGGAATCCTTACAAAGTAATAAGTCAGTTGCCTAATTTAGCATGGTACTTAGAAAATTCTCTAGCTTACTAATGTATTTAAGTACTCAATAGAGTTCACACTTTTGGGAGATTCACAAGTCAGTAGTCAGTATGAGATTCACAAGTCAGAAACCCATAATCCCACTCTCAGATCCCATAATCCCACTCTCTCGGAGGAAGCGTTAACTTTCGGGAGATCATATATAAGAAGCTCTTGGAGTTTCAGTCTGTTAGTTCAGAAGATTGACAGAGAGGGGAGCACTCTGGGAGATTGAGAGCCAGAAGCCCTCGGTCAGAGGCAAGACAGATTCATTCCAACTTTCATCTTGGTGCTGGCTGGAGACATTTGGAGTTGAGCTAGAGGCAAAAGACTAGCAACGAGAGCTCTTGGAACCAAGGAAAGCTGAGACTTAGAAAACTATCCGGATAACTCTGAGATACCACTACACACCTGTCAGATTGGCTAGAATGACAGGGACACATAATGCAGAATGTTGGAGGGGATGTGGGAAAACAGGGACACTGATACATTGTTGGTGGAATTGTGAACCCATCCAGCCATTCTGGAGAGCAATTTGGAACTATGCTCAAAAAGTTATCAAACTGTGCATATCCTTTGACCCAGCAGTGTTTCTACAGGGCTTATACCCCAAAGAGATACTAAAGAAAGGAAAGGGACCTGTATGTGCCAAAATGGTTGTGGCAGCCCTTTTGTAATGACTAGAAACTGGAAACTGAATGGATGCCCATCAATTGGAGAATGGCTGAATAAATTGTAGTTTATGAATATTGTGGAATATTTCTTACAGAACATTTCTTACAGAAACAAAATGAAAAAAACAACATTATCACATGCCCAGCAAAAACATCAGGGAGGATTCAAAATATACAACAGCAAATATCTGTTTAAGAAAGTATATATATTAATAGAAGAAATTATATTCATGAGTGTTCATCTTTTCTTTACTTCCTTGTAAATTCTTTTGTTCTTTGCTGCACACATTTTTTACTTTATTCCTTTCCCCTCCCTTTTGTTTCCCCCACTCCCAAGCAGGCTATGGTTAAGAAAGGATATATTTATATATACATACACACGTAGACACATATCTTTTCCATCCCTGCTGACTGTTTTAATTCTGCTACTAATTTGCCTTGCTACTACTTAACTTCCCCCCACCGATTGAACTCTCTCTTGTCTTCTTCCCTTACCCTTTGTTTCCCTATCCACCTATTCCTCTCTCCTCCCTTATTTCTTTATAGATTTTGGAGGGTGCTATACCTTTCATAGTATATATGTAATGTTGCCTATTTAACCCATTCCTTATGTGAGTAGGTTTTCAGAACTATGAGGCCTCTCTAGATTCTGTGTCTCTTCTTCCTCTGCATCTCATTTGTATGATATAATTACTATTTTTACCTTAACTCTGTCCCAATTTTTCTTTTGAGCTGTTGTATTGTTGATATCAATCTTAAACATAATGCTATACATTTCCCATTTAAAAAACCAAACATTATCCATGTTGAGTTCTTTGAAAATGATCTTTGGTATTGACACTTACATGTTACATTTTCTGTTAAGTTCAGATTTGATTGATAGAAAGTCCTGAAAATCTGCAAGTTCATTGAATGTCCATTTTTTTCTCATTCACTATTATAAATAATTTTGTTGAATATGATATTTTTGACCACAGGTCTAGTTCTTTTAATTGTTGTAGATAATTTTTTTTATTTGTAGCTGCTGATAAGTCCTATATGATTCTAATTGTAGTTCCAGAATATTTGAATTGCTTTTTTCTTGTTTCTTGCAAAATGTTCTCTTTGATCTGGGGGGGGGGGGTCAAAATTTGGTAATAATATTCCTTTGTATTTTCCACAAAGGATCTCATTGAGGTTGTGAGAGGTGGATTTTTTTCATTTCTACTTTCCCTCAAGTTCTATCACTCCAGGACAATTTTCTTGGATTATTTCCTGTATTATTATGTCAAGGTCCTTTTTTTGGCCACAACTTTTAGGCAGTCCAATTATTCTTATATTTTCTCTTCTTGATTTGTTTTTCAAATCTATCATTTTTCTCATGTCACTCTTTTCACATTCTATTTTATTTTTTTCATTCTTTATAATCTCTTTTGTTATTTCTTAGTATATCATAACTTCACTGGCTTCCCCTTGCTCAATTCTAATTTTCAAAGAGTTATTTTCTTCTTTGAAACTCTTTTTCTCCTTTTCTAGTAGGTTAACTTTTTCCCATAATTTTCTTGTTTTTCTTGGATGGTTTTTATTTTTTGTTTTTGTTTTTCTTCAATATCTCCCATTTGCTTTTTAAATTCTTTTTTGAGTTCTATAAATTCTCTTTGCACAGGGAGCCATTTCACATTATTCTTTGGGGTGGAAACTTTTTATTTCAGTGTCCTCTTCTGAAGAAGAATGCTGATCTTCCCTTTTCCCATAGTATGTTTCTATAGTGGGGTTCTTTCTTTCTTCTTCTTCTTCTTCTTTTTTTTTTTTTTTTTTTTGCCAGTTCATTTTATTTTTAAATAAGAAGTATTAGTGTGAGCACTTCTAATCCTGGGGTGGAAGGAATAGTGTCTGTCTTCACTTCAGCTCTCTCCTCTATCAGGAATCTCAAATCTAGAGCTTCACCCTCTAGCAAGTGCCCATAGCCAACAGCATCCCAGCCCCACACCTCTACACTTACAAGTGTACTGGTTCCTCCTCACCTAGGGTGGTGTCCTACAGCACAGCTGAGCCTGGCATTCCTAATCAGGTTCTCTCCTCTAGCTGGACTCAGACCTCAACTCCATAAACAGTCCGGGAGGTGAAAGTTGCTGTGGTTCTTGCTGAGGCTCCAGTCACACCCAACTAGCCTGAGGGACCCCTATTTGTATTTCTGAGGGAGCTAGCCTGAAGGCGTTTGCACTTGGGGTTAATCTGGATCCCAGGTTTTTCTTCAGCTCTTCTCAGGTTCTTTCCGGAGGACCCCAGGTCTATCCTAAGTATTCTTGATTTTTGATGAGTCTATGTTTGCCCTGAGGAGCAAATTTGTTCTATTTGTTGAGTAAATCAGGAAAGCTTGAAATTTACCAAACTATTCTGCCATCTTCCCAGAATTCTCCCCCATAATGTGTCTTATAAACCAAGATTAATATTACAAGCAGAAAAAAATGAACCTTTGAACCTTTTCAGGGACACTACTAAATGTTTTAATTTTTAAGTGGCTAAATAGAATCATTTTATATTATTTTTTTCATTCATTAAATCTTCATTGAAACTCTGTATATCCTCTGCTAGGTGCTTTGGATAGCTCATATTCACAACATCCCTTTATGTATATGTGCTGGACTAACAACTCTGATTTGAAGGCTAAATGAGCTCTTTTCAGGGCTGCTGGTCCATCTTTGGTGTCTACCTTCACCTAATTCTTACTTATGGCTCCAAGAAGCTGTAGCACAGTGACCACACCCAGTAAACAATCTAAACAAACAGGTGCAATCAGGTTGAGGATAACCAATAGGCCTAATCTCTTGGTGAGTTGTTAGAGGATTTCTACCCTAAGCACAGGAAGCACCTTTCCCCAGGGTGATGAGAACAATTTGTTCCAACAACCATACAGAAGAAGGCATTGTGAAGCACTTAGACAAGGCCATCCACTAGAATCTCGGACCATCACTAGTCATCCTTATTGTTGTCTTGCCCCTGGACTTTGATGACCCTGGAGGAGAGAGTAAAGCTGATGATTTTGTGCAATTCTGCCTCATCTAAAAGGCAATTCACATGCAAGTCAAGACATCATCCCATGATGTCATTAGCAATAGAGAATTTTCAGCTATTCCAGATGAAAAAACTAGACTTGGGGGAAAAAAACTTAAAATGCCACACAAGATAAATCTTAAAAAGCAAATTTATTTGACCAATTCACAAATGATTGTTGATGGTTGAAAGACTAACACTAAGGAGGGCAGAATGAAAAAAACCCAGAAATTTAATATCTTCTCTTTAAAATATATACTTTATTTAGTTTAATATCCTTTCACTTTTAACTTTGTGTTCCAAATTGTATCCTTCCCTCAACCTCTCTCCTAGTCTGTGAGAAGGCAAGTAATCTGATATCAATTATACTTATGAAATCATATAAAATATATTTCAATATTAGCCATGTGGCAAAAGAAAAATTTAAAAAGCATATTTCAATCTGCACTCAAAATTCATCAGTTTTCTCTCTGGAAGTGGATAGCATTTTTCATCCTCAGGTTTTTAGAAGTATCAAAGATCATTGCATTGAGATAAGTCTTTCACATTGATCATCATTACAATATTTAAATTACTGTTCAGTATTCTCCTAGAACCTTTACATCTTCAAAAGGTATTGCATTAAATAAGATAGAGAATTGGTTGGGGGGGGGTAGATTGAATCTGCATTGTGTGCTGATGGTTTTAGGAAGGGAAAGACTAAAGGAAGGGAAAATATACTAGTGAAAAATGAAGATGAGGATATAGGACTTAGCATTTCTCATAATTAGAGTGCTTGAGAAAAAAGGATATATAAGCATAAAGAAAGAAATACTGGATTGAGAATTAGATGTTTCATTTTTAATCTGAAGTGAACAAAGGAGGGTTGAACATATACTTGTACACAGTTTGGTACAGAAATATGTTAAATTCAGGGAAACAGGAAGGGATGAGGGTGGGGAGTAAGAGGAAAGATAATAAAAGGGAGAGAATAGTTGCAATCAAAACAAACTTCCTGATCTTGAAGAGTATAATTAAAAGGAAAAGAACTAGAAAACACTCTACCCCCTACATTATTGTGAGAAATCATTGAATAAACTATGGTATGTGGATGTGATAAAATTTGTTTGAATTTATTTACTTAATGCAATGGAATATTATTATGCTTTAAAACAAGTTGAAAGAGATGATTTTAGAGAATCTGAAATTGCAAAGTTGTTGTCTTGCCCCTGAGCAGACATCTCTGCTCAGAATCAGGAGAAAAATAACACTTTAAAAGAAAAATAACTTTTAATGTTTAAGAACTATAATCAAAGCAATGAAAACCTATACCATTAATTTGATTCCCTATATTAGAATCGCTATTCCCTTTTACTTGTCACCTTTGGGCATCTGGGGTATGAACTATTGACCTTGTTCTTCAGTTTTGTCTGACACAAATTAATCACTTCCTATGCTATGTGTTTTGGAGGATATATATATGCAGTTTTCTTTCTTCTTCTGTCCTTTTAATTTTAAAGCCTTTTCATTATATTTTTTTTAATATTTTATTTTATTTTATTTAATAATAACTTTATATTGACAGAATCCATGCCAGGGTAATTTTTTTACAACATTATCCCTTGCACTTCTGTTCCGATTTTTCCCCTCCCTCCCTCCACCCCCTCCCCTAGATGGCAAACAGTCCTATATATGTTGGATATGTTGCAGTATATCCTAGATACAATATATGTTTGCAGAACCGAACAGTTCTCTTGTTGCACAGGGAGAATTGGATTCAGAAGGTAAAAATAACCCGGGAAGAAAAACAAAGATGCAAATAGTTCACATTCGTTTCCCAGTGTTCTTTCTTTGGGTGTAGCTGCTTCTGTCCATCATTTATCAGTTAAACTCAGTTAGGTCTCTTTGTCAAAGAAGTCCACTTCCATCAGAATACATCCTCATACAATATCGTTGTCGAAGTGTATAATGATCTCCTGGTTCTGCTCATTTCACTTAGCATCAGTTCATGTAAGTCTCTCCAAGCCTCTCTGTATTCATCCTGCTGGTCATTTCTTATAGAACAATAATATTCCATAACATTCATATACCACAATTTACCCAGCCATTCTCCAATTGATGGGCATCCATTAATTTACAATTTCTAGCCACTACAAACAGGGCTGCCACAAACATTTTGGCATATACAGGTCCCTTTCCCTTCTTTAGTATTTCTTTGGGATATAAGCCCAATAGAAACACTGCTGGATCAAAGGGTATGCACAATTTGATAACTTTTTGGGCATAATTCCAGATTGCTCTCCAGAATGGTTGGATTCGTTCATAACTCCACCAACAATGCATCAGTGTCCCAGTTTTCCCGCATCCCCTCCAACATTCATCATTATTTTTTCCTGTCATCTTAGCCAATCTGACAGGTGTGTAGTGATATCTCAGAGTTGTCTTAATTTGCATTTCTCTGATCAATAATGATTTGGAATACTCTTTCATATGAGTGGTAATAGTTTCAATTTCATCATCTGCAAATTGTCTGTTCATATCCTTTGACCATTTATCAATTGGAGAATGGCTTGATTTCTTATAAATTAGAGTCAGTTCTCTATATATTTTGGAAATGAGGCCTTTATCAGAACCTTTAACTGTGAAGATGTTTTCCCAGTTTGTTGCTTCCCTTCTAATCTTGTTTACATTAGTTCTGTTTGTACAAAGGCTTTTTAATTTGATATAATCAAAATTTTCTATTTTGTGATCAGTAATGGTCTCTAGTTCATCTTTGGTCACAAATTTCTTTCTCCTCCCCAAGTCTGAGAAATAAACTATCCTATGTTCCTCTAATTTATTTATAATCTCATTCTTTATGCCTAGGTCATTTTGATCTTATCTTGGTATATGGTGTTAAGTGTGGGTCCATGCCTAATTTCTGCCATACTAATTTCCAGTTATCCCAGCAGTTTTTATCAAATAATGAATTCTTATCCAAAAAGTTAGGATCTTTGGGTTTGTCAAACACTAGATTGCTATAGTTGACTATTCTGTCTTGTGAACCTAATCTTTTCCACTGATCAACTAATCTATTACTTAGCCAATACCAAATAATTTTGGTGACTGCTACTTTATAATATAATTTTAGATCAGGTACAGCTAGGCTGCTTTCATTTGATTTTTTTTTCATTAATTCCCTTGAGATTCTCGACTTTTTATTGTTCCATATGAATTCTGTTGTTATTTTTTCTAGATCATTAAAATATTTTCTTGGAAGTCTGATTGGTATAGCACTAAATAAATAGATTAGTTTAGGGAGTATTGTCATCTTTATTATATTCGCTCGGCCTATCCAAGAGCACTTAATATTTTTACAATTATTTAAGTCTGACTTTATTTGTGTGGAAACTTTTTCGTAATTTTGCTCATATAATTCCTGACTTTCCTTTGGTAGGTAGATTCCCAAATATTTTATGCTATCAACAGTTATTTTGAATGGAATTTCTCTTTGTATCTCTTGCTCTTGGATTTTGTTGGTGTTGTATAAAAATGCTGAGGATTTATGGGGGTTTATTTTGTATCCAGCTACTTTGCTAAAATTATGAATTATTTCTAATAGCTTTTTAGTAGAATCTCTGGGGTTCTCTAGTTGTACCATCATATAATCTGCAAAGAGTGATAGTTTGGTTTCCTCATTGCCTACTCTAATTCCTTTAATATCTTTCTCGACTCTTATTGCAGAGGCTAGTGTTTCTAATACGATATTGAATAATAATCGTGATAGTGGGCAACTTTGCTTCACTCCAGATCTTACTGGGAAAGGTTCCAGTTTTTTCCCCATGGCCTATGATGCTTACTGATGGTTTTAAATATATGCTCCTGACTATTTTAAGGAAAAGTCCATTTATTCCTATGCTCTCAAGTGTTTTTATTAGGAATGGATGTTGGATTTTATCAAATGCTTTTTCTGCATCTAGTGAGATGATCATATGGTTTTTGTTTGTTTGGTTATTGATATAGTCAATTATGCTAATAGTTTTCCTAATATTGAACCAGCCCTGCATTCCTGGTATAAATCCTACTTGGTCATAGTGTATTATCCTGGGGATGATTTTCTGTCATCTTTTTGCTAATACTTTATTTAAGATTTTAGCATCAATATTCATTAGGGAGATTGGTCTATAATTTTCTTTCTCTGTTTTCAGCCTACCTGGTTTAGGTATCAGTACCATGTCTGTGTCATAAATGGAGTTTGGTAGGACTCCTTCAATCCCTATTTTTTCAAATAGTTTATCTAGCATTGGAGTTAATTGTTCTCTAAATGTTTGATAGAATTCACATGTAAATCCATCTGGTCCTGGGGAATTGTTCTTAGGGAGTTGATTGATAGTTTGTTCTATTTCTTTTTCTGAGATGGGAGTGTTTAGGATATTTACTTCTTCCTCTGTTAGTTTGGGCAAGCTATATTTTTGGAGGTATTCTTCTATTTCATTTAAGTTGTCGAATTTATTGGCATAAAGTTGGGCAAAGTAACTCCTAATTATTGCTCTAATTTCCTCTTCGTTAGTGGCGAGTTCTCCCTTTTCATTTTTTAGACTAACAATTTGATTTTCCTCTTTCCTTTTTTTAATCAGATTTACTAAGGGTTTGTCTATTTTGTTGGTTTTTTCATAGAACCAACTCTTAGTTTTATTAATTAATTCAATAGTTTTTTTACTTTCAATTTTATTGATCTCACCTTTTATTTTTAGAATTTCAAGTTTAGTGTTTGACTGGGGGTTTTTAATTTGTTCCTTTTCTAGCATTTTTAGTTGCAAGCCCAATTCATTGACCTTCTCTTTCTCTATTTTATACAAATAGGCCTCTAGAGATATGAAATTTCCCCTTATTACTGCTTTGGCTGCATCCCATACATTTTGGTATGATGTCTCATTATTATCGTTTTCTTGGGTGAAGTTATTATATGTCTATGATTTGCTGTTTCACCCAATCATTCTTTAGTATGAGATTATTTAGTTTCCAATTATTTTTTGGTCTACTTTCCCCTGGCTTTTTGTTGAATGTAATTTTCATTGCATCATGGTTGAAAAGGATGCATTTACGATTTCTGCCTTACTGCATTTGAGTTTGAGGTTTTTATGTCCTAATATATGGTCAATTTTTGTATAGGTTCCATGAACTGCTGAAAAGAAGGTGTACTCCTTTCTGTCCCCATTACATTTTCTCCAGAGATCTATCATATCTAATTTTTCTAGTATTCTATTTACCTCTTTGACTTCTTTCTTATTTATTTTGTGGTTTGATTTATCTAATTCTGAGAGTGCAAGGTTGCGATCTCCCACTATTATAGTTTTGCTGTCTATTTCTTCTTGCAGCTCTCTTAATTTCTCTTTTAAGAATTTAGATGCTACGCCACTTGGTGCATATATGTTTGATACTGATATTGCTTCACTATCCATGCTACCCTTAAGCAAGATATAGTGCCCTTCCTGATCTCTTTTAATTAGATCAATTTTTGCTTTAGCTTGATCTGAGATAAGGATGGCTACCCCTGCTTTTTTGACTTCACCTGAAGCATAGTAGATTTTGCTTCAACCTTTTACCTTTAACCTGCATGTATCTCCCCGCTTCAGGTGTGTTTCCTGTAAACAACATATTGTAGGATTCTGGCTTTTAATCCATTCTGCTAACCGCTTCCTCTTTAGGGGGAGTTTACCCCGTTCACATTTATGGTTAAAATGACCAATTCTGTATTACTTGCCATCTTGTTAACCCTGGTTTACGCTTTTCTCCCTTCTTTCCCCTTTCCCCCCCTTCCCAGTATTAAGCTTGTGATCACCATTTGCTTCTCACAGCCCTCCCGTTTTAGTATCCCTCCCCCCCGCCTTAGAGTTCCTCCCCCTATAACCCTTTTCCCTCCCAGTTTCTGTATTCCCTTCTACTTAGCTTATTCCTTCCCTTTTCACTTTTCCCTTCTCACTTTTCAGTTAGGTGAGAGAAGTTTTACCATAGATTGAATATGTCTAAAATTTTTTCTCTTAAAGCCAATTCTGAAGGCAATAAGATACCCATTATATTCATCCTCCTCCATTCTTTCTCTCAGATATAATAGGTTTCCTTTGCTTTTTTATGAGATGTCGTGCCCCCACATTACCCTTTTTCTGGTACAATGTCCTTTCCACATCTAGTTTCTAGAACAAAGTATACATGTATTCTTTATACATCTTTATAGCCGAAATATAGTTTCCATGATTAATCTTTACCTTTTTAGATTTCTCTTGAGTTCTATAGTTGTAGATCAAACTTTTTGTTAAGTTCTGGCCTTTTCATCAAAAATAGGTGAAATTTGCTTACTTCGTTGAATGTCCATCTTCTTCCCTGGAAAAAGATGCTCATTCTCGCTGGGTAAGTTATTTTTGGTTGCATACCAAGTTCCTTAGCCTTTCGGAATATCATATTCCAGGCCCTTTGATCCTTTAATGTGGATGCTGCTAGATCCTGAGTGATCCTTATTGTGGCTCCTCGATACTTGAATTTTTCTAGCCGCTTGCAATATTTTTTCCTTCATCTGAGGGTTCTGGCATTTGGCCACTATATTTCTTGGTGTTTTGATTTTAGGATCCCTTTCAGTCAGTGATTGATGAAT
Organism: Antechinus flavipes; assembly: GCF_016432865.1. Lineage (NCBI taxonomy): Eukaryota > Metazoa > Chordata > Mammalia > Dasyuromorphia > Dasyuridae > Antechinus > Antechinus flavipes. The sequence goes on from NC_067400.1 coordinate 487,888,920, forward strand.
TCTTTCAATGTCTATTTTACCCTCTGTTTCTATGACTTCTGGGCAGTTCTCTTTGATAATTTCCTGGAAAATAGTGTCCAGGCTCTTTTTTTCATCATGCTTTTCTGGGAGTCCAATGATTCTCAGATTGTCTCTCTTGGAGCTGTTTTCCAGGTCTGTTGTTTTCCCCAAAACATACCTCACCAAGAGAAAAAATAATAGAAAATCAGCTAAGGTGAAAGGTTTGAGGATACCCTGAACTGCCTTGTATGAAAAATGATACATCAATAAAAATATGATCTTGAATATAAAATGCCAGTGCATATAGCTGAAATTGTACATCATTAACTAATTCCATGAAATAGGTTTGATTTTCTAACTCTTCAGTGGTTCGTGGCAGCCCAGAAGGAGAAGATCTAGTAGGTGAGTCAAACTTTAGAATGGTGGCTAGTGAATCATTCAAGTGGAAGGGCTTTGTGTGGAGGCTAATAAAATTGGAGTGGAGTTGATGGACTTTCTAATAAAAGTTTATTTTACTTCTGTTACTCTATTTATAATCAACTATTACCATTCTCCCCAAATCAGTGCTGGAACAACTAAGGGGAGAGAGAAGAAATGGAAAATTACAAGAAAAGGGGATCTTTTGAAGAAAGAGAATATAAAGGAGAAGGAAGTAGAAAGAAGAGGGAAACAGTAGAACAATAAAAATATATAGATATGGATAGAGGAGAAGAGGTAAAACAAATGTGTGAAGCAGACATATCTGAAGGCCTTCATTCCTTTCCCCCTTTTCTACCAGTATAATGAGATTAATCCATTTAATCACCACAACTTCTTTTTGTTCGTAAATATCATATAATCATATAATTCTCTTGTGAGCTCTTTCTGGACCTTATCTGGAAAACATAAAATCCGAAAATCCTGAGATTCTAATGGAACCATATATTCATAGATTTTGATCAGGACGATACCTTCTAGGCCAACTCTTTCTTCTCAGTTAGAGGAAACTGGGAGCTTGAGAGATCAGGTGACTTTGCCAGCTCCTCATATAGGGAGTAGCAGAGCCAGAATTCAAACTGGGGTGCTAGGTCTCTAAATACAGTGCTTCTCACATAGTACCATGATAGCTTCCTTAAAATTTTTATAGTAAGAAGCTTCTTAAGTTGTAGGAATAGTTAACTACTTATTTCTTTATTGAAGAAATGTTCTTCCAAGTTTCACAGAATTAACATGATATTCCAAATTTCAGAGAATTTATTGTGAAGCTATAATAGTTATAAATAGAATTTACCACGGTTTGGAATCTAGTTTTTCCAGCTTGTTTTACTAAATCTCCATCTAATAATAATAATAATGCAGCATCAACCATTCCTTAGCTAGAGAAAGCCCTTACCGTGAGTTTGGTTTTTGATTCATTATTGATAATAATAATAATAATGAATAATAGAAAAGTAGCCCTGCCAACTCAACATCTTGCATTAATTAAAAAAAAAAAAAACCCTGCTTGGCCAATTTGAGTTTAAATCAGCTGTTTGAGGGAAAATTTTTTTTTTTGATAGCTTTTAATTTTGTTTAACTTCTCATATATATGTATGAAAGATAGATATAGATCTCTCTTGATATAGATATTATATACATATAAAATCTTACTCCAAAAAATTACAGAATATACAGAAAAAAAGGAGAGAGATGATCAATTATGTATAGTTATTTACAGTTATATCTGTTATAAGGGCAGCTAGGTGATACTGTGGATAGAGTACCAGGCCTAGAGTTAGGAAGACTTGTTTTCTTGAGTTCAGTTCTGGCCTCAGTCACTTATTAACTGTTTGACCTTGGGCAAGTCACTTAACCCTGTTTGCCTCAGTATTTTCATCTGTAGAATGATCAAAAAAAGGAAATGGAAAGCCACTTCAATATCTTTGCCACAAAAACTTCAAATGAAATCATGAAATGTCAGATATGACTGAATAACAATATCTATTATATATAGTGCAGATAACTCAAGACCAAAAGTCTGAACTACAGAACTAGTTATTGAATATAATTCTAATTCTTTCACTTAAATCAAAGCTCATTTCTAGAAATTAAAGACCTGAGGTTAAAAAGGGTGCCTATGGCAGGGAAGGATGATGTGATAAAAAAAAAAAATTACCTCCCCTACTCACTCCAGAGTTCTCCCTCTTACCTCTAGGATCAAATATAAATTTCTCTGGTTGACATTCATAGCCCTTCATAATCTAGGTCTCCCTATCTTGCCAGTCTTCTTACACATTATAATCTACCACATATTCTTTGTTCTAGTAAAACTGGGATCTTTGCTGTTCCTCTAAAAAGACATTCCTCTTGGTTCTAGGCATTTTCACTGTCCCACATGGACATTCTCTTCCTCCTCTTCTCTACCTCCTACTGTTTCTATATTCCTTCAAGTCCCAGCTAAAATCCCACCTTTCCCAATCCCTCTTAATTCTAGTGCCTTCCTTCTGTAGATTATATACTATTTAGCCTGGATGTAGTTTGCAAGTTATCACCCTTAATACCTGGGAGTTTCTTTAGGGTAGGGATTATCTTTTGCCATTCTTTGTATCTATCACTAAGCACAGTGGTGATCCATAGTAGGTATTTAGTAAATATTTATTGATTGACTTTCCACCAAAACCGGTTTTTCTTAGTTAAATGATTTTTATTCCTTACCAAAAAATAGAGTTCAGAATAGTTTTCTGGAGTAAAGATGAATTTATCCCAAATTAGTTACTAACTTTCCAGCCTTGGTGTCTTCATCCATAAAACAAAAGGGTTGTATTGGGTGATTTCTGAAGTCTCTTTTAGTTCTAAACCTATGATCCTATAATCTAGATTGACTTCTTGAACTGACTATATTCAATGGATAATTAAGTCCTCTATTTTGTTTAATGTAGCTTTGTCATTAATTTTTTAAAAAATACAATTTCTCTATAAATTAAAATAACTCTGAGATAACACTTCACACCTATCAGATTGGCTAATATGACAGAAAAAGAAAATGATAAATATTAGAGAAGATGTAGGAAAGTTTGAATACTCATGCATTGTTGCTGGAGTTGTAAACTGATGCAATTTATATCCTTATTGAGGGCCAAGATAATGGGGAAACCTGGGTGAGGTATAAGACCCTTTAGTCCAGTAAGGAACTCTGCTGACATGTGTGGTTTGGCTCCCCATCCCCACTAAGCACATCTCATCCTTCCTGAGAATTCAGGAGATATGACAACCTATGTTGTACTAGAAGCAGAGATACTGAAGTAGCAAGGAAACATCTGCACATAATAGCAAGTTGTTTATGTGGTTGTGCATGTGCAGTATCCTGTAGTTAGGTAAGTACATTGCATAAGCATAGGGTATATAAGGCAAGGATTTCTTTGAATAACGGACTCCTGCTTGACTGTCCTCTGGAGTTCTTCCTATTCATTCCTCATCCAAAATCAGGACTTGGGCTGGTACCAAAATCCTCCCTAGAGCAGATCCAGACATATCCTACTGTTCCCTCATATTCTGACACACTACAGCTTGTCTTTTCTAAAATGTAGCATCCAGAATGGAACACAAGATTCATCAATTGTGGTTTGACCAGCATAGAGTATAATAAGATTATCAGGTTCCTCATTGTGTACGCGATGTCTCCTTTAGGAAAGTTTCTCCGCTACATTGATAGTTGATACATTATACTGTTGTCTCATATTGAGCTGGCTATCCACTGAAACCTAATCTCAGATCTTTTTCACATAAACATGTTATCTAATAATTCTCTCACATCTTGTACTTGTGAGGTTCATTTTTGAAATTCAAATGCAATATCTTATGTTTATTCCTATCAAATTTGGTCTAACCTATCCTTTTAGCTTGAGTTCCATTTTACTCTTTTTTGGATTTTGACACTATTATTCAAAGTATTAATTATCCCCACCTAGGTACATGTAGGTATACATTTGATAAACCTTGTGTGTATATCTTGTTTCAGCATGGTATAATAAATGATGAAGAATCAAAAGATATCTGAATTTGAATCTGACCTCTGATAGTAGCCACTGTGACCAGCTGTTAGTAACTTCTCCGAGTTTTACTTTCTTTTTCTATAAAATGGGGATAATAATATTTGACATCTATCTCATATGCCCATTGTGAAACTACAAGTTGCTCTATAAACATTAAATTTCTGGGTAAATGTTTATTATGGAGTAAATGAGGACTATTCTTTGGGATTTAGCGATCCTGGATCCACTGAACTCCCTGTATTTTCATCTAACTCACGTATTTATAGGTTGTTTCTTCAATTCAATTTAAATGACACCTATTGTCCTTAGAATCAAATATAAACTGGTTAGCATTTAAGCTTTTCTACAATGTAATTCCAATCTACCTTTCCAACTATGATGGTTTTTTTTCTTTCCTGAATTCTAAGGTGTTGTGCTACCAGAAGCCACCTGACAGTGACTGTTGGAGCTCCAATCCAGACCTGCAGAATAGATCTCCTCGTGTGAGAGGATGATACAAGGAGACGGAGAAGCAGTTGCTGTTCTCTGACCTCTCTGAGAAGCCATTGCGTTGTCTGACCTCTCTTCTCTTTCCTCTGCCTCCAATTTATCTCATTCCCAGTCCACAACACCTGTCAGCAAAGGCTGCCCTGAAACTCCTTCAGATGTTATGATTCACAGTAATGGAGGCTCTCAGAGAATTGACCTGTCCCTTAACACTAAGGTCCAGATATAACTGGTCTTCCTGATGTTCTTGACTCATAATACTCCATCTCTTTTCTCCATATCTTTGTCCTGGTCATCCCCCATATTTGTAATACACTTTTTTCTAACTTTCCCTTCTTAAAATCCTTTATCTACTTCAAAACTATTCAAGAAACATTTGTTACATATAATCTTTCCTTATACTCTTAGCTGCTGCAAAAAAGTACTTTTTATTTAGAATATATTTGCATATTCCTATTTTTTATATATGCCATTTTTCTTGTAAGCATGTAAGATGTAAGCATCTTGAGAGCAAGTTCTGTTTTATTTTTGTCTTTGTATCCATCGAAGCTAGCACATAGTGGAATCCAACAAGCATAAATGCTTATTGATTGATTAATGTCTTTAGTTAGTCCTGTTCTAGATTTCAAGGCATAGAAACATTGTCCCACAGTCCTTCAATCTAACTACAAGGTTTATTGACACTACAGAAAGCACTTGTGCTATACACAAATGAAAAAGAAATAAGGACCTATGTGCTAAACAGCTTCCTAACCTAAGTTTCAGCTGCTTCTGGTCTCTAATAGGGGAAGCAATATTCATGGAAGTTCAGATAAATCAACCTTGTTTAGAATTGCTGGTGAATCTGAGTAGCAGCAACAGTTACAGTAGGACACTATACTTTGGAGAACAAAAGGCAGCAGAGGTCTTTTGCACTATGCTGTAAGAACTACTTGAGACTATGCATAACAATGGATAGAATTCTTTGGGGAATTAGTCAGTTGTACCAATAGATTTTATCTGAGTCTAACAATTTCTTTCTACTTGTTTTCCCTCTTCCTATTGGAAGGAAGAACTAAGTCTAGTCAGGTGGCGTCTGCTTTCTCTGTTGGAATCAAAATACACATCAAAGCATTTAGTTGTTTCAGAAATGTTGTCAGAAATTATAGTCTAGCTCACATTTTATAGTCAGAAGATGTTTTTCCCTTTTATGAAAATTGGTATATATATCCACCTGAGTTAGTTCTATTACTGAATAAAGGAGGACAGTGAACTAACTGGATTACATTGGGTAGCTTGTGAGAGGAAGTTAGGTAGAGTAGTGGAAAGTGTGCTAGATTTGGACAGGAAGACCTGAATTCAAATCCATCCTCAAATACTTTTTAAATTTGTGGCCCCAAGCAAGTCACTTAACCTATCGTTAAGCTTCAGTTCCCTCAAATGAGAAATGAGGATAGTAATAGGAGCTACCTCCCAGGATTATTGTGAGGAGGATCAAATGAGATAATATATGTAAAACTCTATGCAAATCTTGAAGTTTTATGTAAATCTTAGCTATCTTCATTATCATTATGTAGCATTTTTAATTTTTCCATTTAATTGTATTTTATTTTTTCCAATTACATGTAAAGATAGTTTTCAGGATTCATTTCTATAAAATTTTAAGTTCTAATTTTCTCCTTCCTTCTTTCCTTCCTCTCTTGTTCCTCTCTAAGACAGCAAACAATCTAATATAGATTATATATATACAATCATGTTAAACATGTTTCCACATTAGTCATGTTGTGAAAGAAGAATTCATGAAACCATGAGATAAAAAAACAAAAAAGAAAAAAATATCAAAAAAAGAGTGAAAATCATATGCTTCAATCTGCATTCAGATTACATAATTCTTTTCTGAATGTGAATAGCATTTTCCATCATAAGTCTTTTGGAATTGTCTTGTGTCATTATATTGCTAAGAAGAGCTAAGTCTATCAAAAGCTCATCATTGTAGTGTTGATGTTACTGTGTACAATATTCTGGTTCTGCTCATTTAGCTCAGCATTAGTTCAGGTAAATCCAGGTTTTTCTGAAATCTACGTCTCATTGTTTCTTATACCACAGTAATATTGCATTACATTCATATATCACAACTTCTCCAGTCATTCCCCAATTGATGAGTACATCTTCAATTTCTAGTTCTTCACTTCCACAAAAATAGTTGCTATAAATTTTTTCAATATGTAGCATTTTCAATGCCTCAGCTGCTTTCTAAAACAAAAGTCCATCTTTTAAACACCAAAGTTCTTATGATGACTCTATAGGGCTAAGAATCATGTCAATTTTTATTTAACCATCATATATTTGCACATTACCATTCTATATATGCCATTTTCCTTGATAAAAATGCAAGCATTTTGAGGTCAATATTTAACCATCATTCAATTTTGAATAAATATCTATTAAATACTTAAGACGCACACAGCATTGTACCAGGTGCAAATTAAGGAAGATGTCTTTCTCTATCTTTATGGAGATTATATTCTAAGAGGACGAGATGGCACAAACATAAATAAGGCATCATCAATGCATAGTTTGGCAAAATTTCCTTGGTGTGGAATGGTGCATTAACTCTACCTACCTCAGGTTTATCATCAATTCATATATCTTCTCTTGAAGATTTGAGTTTCTATAGACTACATTCATAGAACCAGCTCATAATATCTCTCTTATAATCAGTGAACCTGGATGCTTTTTAAAGTATTAAGAAGATATGCTATATTCAGGAAGTATAGAACATAAAGATAATGCTTTGAAATCATTAAATTTCTTGTCCTTCTGTCTCCTAATCTATAAAAGAGGATAATTAGAACCATCTTGAGGTGAAAGGATATGTATAAAAACAGCTTTGAAAAATTTTTTAAAAAATCATGCTGGACAAATGAAAGGCAATACATATGTTATTATTATCAATATCATAATATACCTGACCTCATTAATTAACCTGACCTCATTACTTTGCTGCTTTGGTGGATACTTTGATATGCTATCTTCATTCCTTTCTCTTTTCTCATATGGCTTCTACTTTAGGTTCCTCCTTACCTCTGTTCTTAATTATCACAGTAACCTCTTAATTGGTTTCATAATCTTAAATCTTTCTTCTCCATGATCCACCCTTTACAGAGCTGTCAGATGGATTTCCCTAAAATACAAATCTGATCCTTTTACTTACTTAACAAACTCCAATAACTCTTTGTTATTTCTAGGATGAAACTTCAAGTCCACTAATTGAGGTTTAAAGCCCTTCACAGCCTACTTACCTTTCAACTTACCTTTCCAAATTTATTACATATTACTCCTGTCAATTTATGTTATGGTTTATCCAGACTGTTTTTTTTTTTTTTTTTTTTTTTGCTTTTTCTTGCATATAATCCTATTTCCTACCTCTGTGGGAGCACAGTGGCCTGGCATATATTAAATGCTTAATAGATGCTCTTATCTATCTAATCCATCAATTTTTGTGTCTTTGTACTGGCTATCTTCTATACCTGGAATGATTTTCCTCTTCACCTCCATCACTAAGATTTTTAAGAGATTTTTAAGGATCAACTTAAGTGTTTCCTTCTGTATGAGACATTTTCTGATCCCTAAAACTGCTAGTATCTTCTTCCCTCAATCACTTGTACATATTTTAAGTCTATTTTGTATTTATCTATATCTACATATCTACATTGGTACATATTGTTTTCCACAAGTAGACTGTAATATTTTTGAGGGAAAGGACTGTTTTCACATTGGTCTTTGTATCCCTAATGCTTAGGACAATGCCTGACACATAGTAAGTACTTAGCAAATGCTTATTAATTGATTTACTAAGAACAAATGAATAGATGAAAATATTTATTAAAGGCTTAATTTATATTATATGTGTGTGTGTGTGTGTATGTGTGTGTGTGAGTGTGTATATGTCAAGCATTTTGCTAAACAATGGGATAAAAGCAGAAAAAGGAGAGCAGTCTCTGCTCTAAAGGACCTCAAACTCTAATTAGGAGACATAACACATATAAAGAAGTTCAGCTGTAGAATAGATGAGATTGCCACGCAATCTGGAGGGCAAAGTATCAAGGCAGATGGTAAGACCTAGATAACCTTAGGATGAAGAAGCAGGACAGATGGTAAGACCTTCTGGTCCTCCATTTTGTTGGAAGAATTGTAGTTGGTGATTCCTACATTATCCAAGTGATGTGAGTAATCATGTTTCTCTTTCCACCTGATGCAATAGGGGATCTGGCTAGCTATTAGAAAAGGGAAGGGGTATGGATGCCCCATTGGTAACTGAGCAGCCTTATAGTCAAGGAATCCATGAATAATGTAAAGGAAATATTATCATAACTAGATCTCAGTGTGAATTTTATAAGGCAATAGTCTCTTCAACTGATACATATAAATCTAAAGTCCTGCACATGGATTTAATAATCAACTATAAAAAATATAGGATAAAGAAAATGTGGCTAAAACTGTTATGTGAAAAATCCTGGAGGTATTAAAATTCAGTATGATTTATCAGTGTGATGTTTAAGTCCTAAATGCTAAGTTGGGGGAGAATAAGAAGTCAAGGGTGAAACTGAGGTTGTGAATCTAGCAAACTAGAAAGATAATGAAGCTCTTGACAGAAACAAAGTTCTAAAGAGCGATAGGTTTAGGGGAACAAATGAATTATGATTTGAATATGTTGAGTTTGAGATGCCTGTTCATATCCTTCAACTGTAATGTTTGGGCTAGCTTTCTGGAGATCCTCCAGCCAGGCCTTGGTTTCAGCAGGATAGTCACTATAAAGATGGTCAGAAATAGAGTTTACAGTCTTTATTGTCTCCTTCACAGTCTCTCCTTCAGTCTGTTCACTCTGACTGACTGACTCCCCACTTCTCTCAGCCCTTAAATACTCTATTTCAATCATATCATTACAGCAGGCTGAGTATATGACAATCTAGAGTGATTATATCAAATTGTAATGTCCGGGCTGGAAGTCCTCCAGAAGGGCCTTGGTCTCAGCAGGATAGACACCACAAGAATGGACAAGAATAGAGTCCAAAGTCTTTATTGTCTCTTACACAGTCCGTGTCTGTCATAGTCTGCCCTAGTCTGGCAGTGTGACTTCGGTCTGATTTCTTGTCCCCAATTCTTATATACCCTATTACAATTACATCATTACAGCCTACTGAATATGTGTGAACTAGAAAACCATTACATCACCATACTAAGTATATATGTGAACTAGAGAACCATCATCTCATCAATTTCTCTGAGTTAATACCTTGTTTCAAGTATACTTCTCCTGAGTTCTGGCTCTCTAAATCATACTAGACATATGTGAACTAGAGAAGCATTATCTCATCAATTCCTCTGAGTTGACACCTTGTTGTAAGTATCCTTGTTTCAAGTACACTTCTCCAGAGTTCCAGCTCTCCACATACACCCACTTCAAAATGTCCTTTAGGCAGTTGGTGATAGGGGACAGGAGTTTAGGAGAAAGAACTGGAACTAGATTCATAAATCTGGAAGTCATGTGCATATAGATAATAAATCTATTACAACGAATTATAGAGACACACACAAAGAGATACACACACATACTAAAAGACACAGAAAGCATATAGAGAGAAGGCAATAGGACAGAGCCTTGGGATATACCCAAGGGTATGGGGATGAGTTATGGATGACACAGAAAAAGAGACTGAAAAAAGATAGGAAAAAAACAAGAGACAGGGGTAATCAAAACCCAAAAAGAAAGACTAATCAACAGTGCCAAATGCTAAGAGATAAAGAAGGATGATGATAAACCTAAGTGTATAATTTAATTATCTCATACCTAGATTTATCTGTGAATGAATATTCACAAATACTTGTTGAGTATAATAGAGATGAGATTCATTTTCAGATATTAGTTGGATGAAAAATACTTTGAGTTGTCTTCTCTGAGTTTCTGTATTTCTGTGATTAAACTTAAATTCCATATATTAATTTTTTTTAAAAAGCAGCTTAAATGTGTCTATATAAGAGAGATAGAGTCTTCAAATCATAGACCAATAAACTACTTTGATTCCTAAAGAAAAAAATTCTAGAAAATTCTAAATGTGTTGTTAAAGAGATGATATGTGAATATATGGAAAAGTAATTGCTAACAGCTAGTATTGTGTGTTCAAGTACAGGTCATGGTAATATTATTTTAGTTTTTAATAGGCTTTTTTGGACAGGTAGAAAAAGTACTTCTATAGATGTGATTTATTAATTGTAACAAAATCTTTGATACAGTTTCACCTGTAACTCAAAGCAAAATAGAGATATAGCCTAATTATTTTCAAATTTGGTGGATTTTGAAGTGGGTGCATTATTATCCAAATAATTTTTTTGTGGTAGAAGATCAACTTGGAGGAAAGTCTCTAGTGTAGAATCCAGAACATCTTTATTTCCTCCCTGTTTTATTTAACACTTATCTTAGAAACTTCAGTAAAGTTACAGGTGGCATATTTATCAAATTTAAAATTGACAACAAAATGAAAGGGATAACTAAGATATGGGATATTGAATCTAAATAAGAGAGGTTTTTTTCCCCCAGTATATATGATAGTTCTATCCAAGTGTGTGCAAGAGGGATTAGATTTGTCTTAGTAGGCCTTGAAGTGTCAGAATGGTGGAAGCTACAAGAGAGGTAGATTTAGTTTTCTAATAATTAGGACTATCCCAAAGTGGAAAAACTTGCCTCAGAAGGTAGTAGATTCTATCCTCTCACCAGCCTCATAAGAGTTTTCAAACAGAAGCTGGATGATCACTTGTCAGGGATATTGTAGAGGCAATACTTTCAGGGCTATGAGTTAAATAGCCTCTCAGCTTTTTGTTCATTCCAGGAGTCTGTGATTCTATAGTTCTCTTTATTACTGTGTAGAGTACTAATTTATATTTGTATCCTACCTCCCTACTACATGTAAATTTCATTTGGATCGTAAGTGTCTTAGCTGAGAGAGACAGAGACAGAGACAGAAAGACAGAGAGACAGAGACACAGAAAGATAGAGAGAGACAGAGACACTGAGAGAGAGAGACAGAGAGACAGAGACAGAGAAAGAGAAAGAGAGACAGAGAAAGGGAGAGAGAGGGAGGGAGAAAAGGAGAGAGAGACAGAGAGAGGGAGAGAGAGAGAGACAGAGAGACAGAGAGAGAGATACAGAGAAAGACAGAGAGAGACACACAGGGAATATGCCCTGGGAATCACTAGAATATTGATGACAATACCATATCCATTTGTCTTTCCAGATGGTACTGGATATGCTAAATTATATTATGCTAAACTATATTAGCCAAAAGAACTAATTAAAGTAAGAGTTTATATATCTATATCTACATATTTAAATCCTCCTCATTGATGCTAAGAATCAGATACCATTCTTTGCATTTAAACTGCTTTGATTGTACATAATTTTGGATTATCCTTATATCATAATGAAAAAGGATCCATACATAGTCATAGTGAGTATATATATATTGCAACTTGATATCATTTTTAGTCAACTTGTATTCCTGACCCTAATTAGTCTGCAACACGGCTTGTTATCACAGTACTTCAATAATTTAGTGACAGACATGTTGCATTTCTTTGATTCATTAAAAGTCTTCAGATTTAGGGCATTGTCATAACTGTTTAATATATAGCCTCAAGTTTTGCAAAACTGATAAAAGAATTTTGTATTTTGGGAATGATGAATTTGTCCCAGATTAGGTTACATCTTGATATATTTTTATTGGAACTAACTGAAGGGGTCATAGGAATAATCAACTTTTGGGATTTCCATGTCTGTGGAATCTATTGCTGGGTATCTAAAATAGTAATTCACATACATCTGGGTGATTTATTGGTATCACTTGTTTGTTTTTTCCAGGTTACCTCTGGCATCTCCTACTCCAACTCATAATAACAAGTATAGAATGGAGGAAGGGGAGAAATTTTTTTTCTGTCCTTTAAAAAATCTATATATGTTGGAGGTAATAAGCAAATCAAACTAACTGTGTCTTCATTTAACTTTATGATGTATTTGAAATTTCAGAATTGGAGAATATTGGAGGGACAATTGACTTTCTAAATTATTCTACTTCTTTTTGTATGTTCCTTGCTAGAGGACTTAAAGATGTTATTTAATTGTTACTTTTCTATTCCTATGTTTTCCTATGAGAGTCTCAAGAAGATTTCTTGAGCTGATCTGATAGTTACCAAATTACTACCTGCTCATGGAGAAAAACAATTTTCATGGCAAGCTTTGTTTGGGGTGAATAATGACTTCCTGAAGAATGTGTTCCTTTGCTAGAATGTTTTCATATTTCTCCCTTCCTCAGGGCAACTGTGACATTTCTCTGGAAAGTTAAAAAATATAATCCTTTTGACAGGGTTTGAATTTGACCATGCCTAAGTTTTATGCTAATAGGCATGCTAATTCCTTTATAATGCATTGAAATAATTTGTTTTGGGGAAAGTGGGATATTGAAGTCCAGCTCTGTGATTTCATAGTTTAAACAAAAGTTGAATGGCAGCATGATTGGGAACTCTATATGGAATCTTCTCCATTAATATAGCTCTACAAGTCCTCTGTTATTTAGAGTTGCAGATAGTTGCCTTTAGTGATACTGAAATGCTAATTGATTTTTCAATGATCATTCAGATGATGAGTATTAAAAGACAGAATCTTCCTAACTTTGAACCTGACTCTCTTAACCACCATACCATACTGCTTTCAACGTGCCATTTATCATAGCCTAATAATACAAAATTTTATAAATTTATCAAGTGATTATTCAGCCATTCAATGAAATTATAAGAAAAAGAAATAAAAATTACTATTGTATTTTTTAAGTTTTTGTTTACTTTTGTTTGTTTGTTTTCATATCAGAGATTTTTATTCCAAAATATTGAAAAGTCAGTTGATATGGTTTTGTGACAATAATTTTGATAAAAACGTGAAGATGTGAAAAACAATAAACAACTTAAAAATTGATTAGGAAACATTTTAAAGTTTTACTTTAATGAAGAATGTAGAGGAGCAGCAATGATATAATGATTACCATGGTATGTATTTTATTTTATTTTTTAATTCAACTAATTAATTTTATTTTTTTAATTTAATAATTATAAACTTTTATTGACAGAACCCATGCCTGGGTAATTTTTTACAACATTATCACTTCTGTTCTGACTTTTCCCCTTCCTCCCTCCACCCCCTCCTCTAGATGGCAAGCAGTCCTATACATGTTAAATAGGTTACAGTATATCCTAGATACAATATATGTGTGCAGAACCGAACAATTCTCTTGTTGCACAGGGAGAATTGGATTCAGAAGTTATAAATAACCTGGGAAGAAAAACAAAAATGCAAGCAGTTTATATTCATTTCCCAGTGTTCTTTCTTTGAGTGTAGCTGCTTCTGTCCATCTTTGATCAATTGAAACTGAGTTAGATCTTCTCTTTGTCGAAGAAATACACTTCCATCAGAATACATCCTCATACAGTATCGTTGTTGAAGTATATAATGATCTCCTGGTTCTGCTCATTTCACTCAGCATCAGTTCATGTAAGTCTCTCCAAGCCTCTCTGTATTCATCCTGCTGGTCATTTCTTACATTACAATAATATTCCATACATGTTATGTATTTTTAAATATAACAAATTCAACTCTTTTTTATAAGTATGCCAACTTTTGTAATAATCAGTAACAATCAAGCTGCCATTCAATGTTGTTTAAACTTATATATGAGTCTTACCCTCAACTGTAACATTCTCTTTCCCTAAAATCACACCAGCCAACAAAATAATAGACAATGATTTGAAAAGAAACAATCCTGAATCATGTGTATTTGCTCTCAACTTTGTTAAAATTTGATGAATAATTTCCCTCATTTGATTTGATGTTTATTCCTGCCACTTTTACTTTATTAAAGGTATATTTCATTGTATCAGGGGTCCTTTGTGATTCTTGAAACCTTGCTACTTTAGGTTCCATGTGGCATGTTTTGGATAATTTTAATTATATAAATATTTCTCAAGCCCCCGTCCAGTGCATTTGCTATTAACATAACAGGCTGGAGCGACAAACCAAATAATAGCATTTAATTTGGGCAGAATAACAAAGTAAATAATAGAAAAAAATAGATAATAGAATCATCCTTATCACTCTATTCACAGAGGGATAAAAGTCTTCCATAGACTTCCATAATGGTGGGGAAAGAGAATACCCCCTATACAGATGAGGGTAGGTTGTATCATGGCTGGGATATCTCCAATTACGCCATCCCCTGGCAACTTGCTGTGCCTTCCGCTCCTCCAATCAGCCTTTTCAAACTTCCTTTGCTGCCGTTTGCTGTTTCTTTGCTGCCATCTTCTGGAAGTGTTATCTGCTACTGAGAGTTTTGGGAAGTTTTGTTCCTCTTTTGTGAGACTGCCCATACTGACATGCATGGAGTATAGTCAACATGCTTTCTATTCTTTTATTAATGTGATAAAGGCTGTCCTCTACATGTAGCAAGGGAGTGTCGCGTGGCTTAAAGAGAGGCAAAGTGGACATTATCAGTCTCTTTTCCTCCCACCTTTATCCAAGAGGGATTTTAAAATTCCTACTAGGAAAAGAAGCAGAAACCAGAAACCCCCTACTTTGCTATTCTCAGAGAGAAGGAGATATCAGGCTAAAATTATATGTTTCCTTTAAATAGTGTTAGTCTAGGGGGTGTGAGTTTTTTGAGGTTCAAAATAACTTCTGATTGCTGATTAATTCTGATTAATTGAGGGGAAGGAGGGGGAGAACTCTAACACCTGACTTCTTTCCCTCCAAATACCACATAGTACACATAGAATGTAGCCCCCCCCAAAAATCATTTATCTAATTCAATAAGCAAACAAAAATCAGAAAACAGATTTGTTATTGTATAGTTTTCTGTTGTACTGTTTTCAGTTATATCCAACCCTTCATGATCCCATTTGTGGTTTCCTTGGCAAGGATACTGGAGTGGTTTGCCATTTCCTTTTCTAACTTATTTAACAGGTGAGCAAACTGAGGAAGACATAATTAAATGACTTGCCCAGGGTCACATGGCTAGTAAGATTTGGAGGTCGGATTGAATGTAGGAAAATGAATCTTACTGACTCCACACCCAGCATTCTATCCATTATACCACTTAGCTGTCCCACATGAATATAGATAATGCAGTAAGAAAAAACTCTTCCACAGGGATGAGGTAACTCAACTCAACCAAGAGAGTCTTAAATCTCACCTAAAGGGAAATTGCTTGAAGTCTCTAGTGTGGCAAGTTGGGGATGCAGACATAATTGAGACTGACAGCTTCATTTAGGTCAGCTTCTTCCCAGAGTCTTTTACTTCAGTAATCTGAAATAAGATTGTCATCTTTCATCTTTTTTCTTAAAGTTGGAAGCCAAAAACACCCAAGGTGACTCAAAGAGATTTGAAGATTTGTGGCAACTAAAAAGAATGGACTTCTAATTATACCTGACCCTTCACACAGGGATCCTTCACACATTGATCTCCATCAATAAAGAGAGAGTCCAATATCAAAAAGCTCTGGGACTGGGGTTACCTTAAAAAATTTTCATATTGGGGCAGCTAATTGGCACAGTGGATAGAGCACCTGCCCTGAAGGGAGGAGGGCCTGAGTTCAAATCTGGTCTCAGACACTTAACACTTCCTAGCTATGTGATCCTGGGTAAGTCATTTAACTCCAATTGCCTCAGGGGAAAAAAAATTCACATCTGGAAAGACAAAAGCTTGGCTCAGGTTATCAAAATGATTTGTTTTTGACTCACCACTTTTGCCCCACACAATAGAAAGTCTCCCATGATTCATTTGAAACTAAAGTCAATTCCTTTTAATTTCTGTCATACAATTTATGAGTGCATGGATCATGAAAATTTTCTTGAAGCTTCATTTAGCCTCAAAAAAGCACTTAACAATATTATAGATATAAAAGTGATACTGGTGATCTTTGTCCTCCATCTTTTTTCTATAGCAAATAGCCCTGTTTCCCCTTACATTACATAGAACAGTAGGTCTCAAACTTTTTCATTTTATATACTATTTCAAAGAACAAAATATCTGTAAGACCTAGAGGGAGAGGTAGAATCACACTTCCCTTTAGAAACTGAATTAATGGAAACAATAGTGCTTTTGTTGTTAATACAACAACAAAAATTTAGTGTCTCGTTTTTATTAAATTTCAAAAGTAAATTATTGATTCTTTCCAGAAATAAAAATACAGACTCTGTGAACATAAACATGAATTCTATAAGAGACCAGTTTTCAGACCACCCAGAGGTCTCCAGACCACACTTTGAAGGCAAAGGAAAGGGGGGATATCATGGGAGGGAGAAAACCTACAGTCATGTCATGCCAAATCTCTCACTGTTTGGCCCAATTAAGTTAATACAGGATTTAAGGAATATATTCATAAAATGTTCCTTAGTATTTGAGACCACACTGGAAAGTGAAAATAATGTATCCTGAAAATGGATTTTTCTTTCTTTTTTAAGTCTAAATCTTTTGATTCAGGTACCATGTGTTTTAAATTAGAAATTGAAATAATTATAGATAATTTCTTTAAAATAAAATTTATCTTGCTATGTTCTGAGTCTTTAAAATGAAATTCAAATGAGCAGGTAATGTTATTGTTTATTTCAAAAAATTTACACTGAGTTCAACTAGATCTAGAAGTCCAAATCTTGATTTGATTTCGTTTTTTCAGAAGGTTTTGTTATTTAAAAACAAAACAAAACAAAACAAAACAAACCCCATGGTTTTAAACAGTCATTCCGCTGGAAAAAAAAAAAAAAAAGTAACTTCTTCAAGCAAAAAAAATTACTTAGAATACAACAATATTTCATGTCCCAACTGAGACATCTGTGTACACACATTCATGAGTCACTGGAAGGTTATTTTATAAGCTGATTTTTAAAATATATAAGCTTTTCCCTGCCACCCTTGTTGTTCATTGTTTTTTTTTTTTTTTTTTTAAGCCTCACTATAATCTTTATTTAAAAGAAAGGAAACATATTTTTTTTCAAATATTATCTGTTGCCTTTGAAGTTGAGTTAAAGTGAGAGCCATGGGATAAATTCTTGAATAATCTTGAGTAATCCCATCCACAAGAAATATGTAACACTCAAATGAACTCACCCATTACTGCCCTTTAGCAGCTGCCTTTCTTCTTCTAACCCTTAATTTTAAAATTTGCAACTGCATTGTAGTATAGCTGTAATGCTTTCTCTATGAAGATACTTTCTGGGGAGATAGAAGAACTGAATGTTTTCCATAAGAAAGCAGTCATCTGGATTGAATTGCAGATATCTAATCCTCAAACACACTCCTTTTGTTTGGTTTTGTGAAATGAACAAAGACATCGACTTTGACGTGCTCAAGGAAGGATTAAGACATCCCTCTACTCTTCTGATCACTCCAAAGATGAACAAAAATGTCCTTTAACTAAAAGGCCAGATGTAGACTAAAATTTTTTTTCAAGAAATACTGGGAAATGGCAACATTTTCAATATGCATAGACATATAAGCCATATATGCAAACATATATGTTTTATTTTTAAACACAGCTCTGCTTTTTTCTTCAGTGTATTGAAAGTTGACAAGTCTCATTTAAGGTGCCACACAGGAGGCAAATGGACATAAAAAATGGGAATATACTCTGAGGATTACTTAATATTTTTGCGATTTAAGATTGAGATGATCTCCCATGTCTTTGAAACAGGATATAATGTGTTTAGCTATAAAGCAGTGGGGAGTCAAGCCTGTTTTCCAACATCAGGGTTTTAACAGGCTCCCACTACATTATCATTCTCATGTTACAGTGAGCAAAATCTAGGAGCAGAAACTTGTTCAACAGCTATCAGAAAACAAAACAACATGATAAGCACAAGGAGGGATAAGCATAGGAGGGATATTAATTTTTCCTCTGCTCATAAATATCATAATTTAATCCTATGATGGAGTTATAATTTCATTGATGTGAATATCCATCTCTCCACTGGTGCACATTATAATCAATCTATGCTTTCTCATCTCATAAGATTTTTTCCTATCTCTTTTCATAAATGCTCCATAAAGGGCTTTCCCAACGGCCATTGGTTGTTTTTAGCATATTTTTACTATCTCATATATGTCTAGCCTAGTATATGACTTTTTTTTTAAAGTACTCTTAATAATAGCATTTATATAGCATCTGCTGCATGGGAGAGTAATTAAGAGAGTTACAAATACTGCATTTTATTCTCAAAATAACCCTGGAAAGTATATTACCATTATTTCCATTGTAGAGTGAAGGAAGCTGATATATGTTAAGTGACTTGCCTAAGGTCATACATCTAGTTACTATCTAAGGCCATAATTAAACTCAGACCCAGCATTCTGTGCATTGTGCCACCAGTTGTTGTTGTTGTTTTTTTTTTTTTTGCATAGCTCATTGAAAAAAGACTTTAAGTTCCATGAAGGAAGATACTTTTATCTACACAGACAGTGAAAAATAAAGCTCTGACATTTCTAACTGATGTGGTGCAGCCTTTGGGGATGATGAGAATGCTAATCAAGCCCACCTTGTTCCCATTATGAACCTTATCTCACACAAACCAGAAGCCACATTCCTGGGACTATCTTGTCAGCAAGACCAAGACTTGCCCACCCCACTAAATCTGCTAGGATTCAGAAGATAAGGACTCTTCCTTCCCTAGAGCAGACACACTAGAATATACTTACTTGACAAGTAACTTTTGTGATGAAAGCACTTTTATTATCCTGCATTAGCATATCCTGGTTCCTGTATTCTCATCATGCAGCTGCATAGACATAATGGGCATATGAGTGTGTTCCCTCCCTAACTCTTCCCCAACTCTTTAGAACTTACCCTTGCTTCCCCTTTCTCTTCCTGCCTCTGATCTCTAAATAGTGTTTCTTCACTCATAATCCCATTGGATCACCTCGATGAGCCCATGGAGCCTTTGATGAAATAAAGAACTCTATGGTTGTGAGAATGCTTTTGTGAGGTTTTCACATTCACACAGTTCACTTTTTTTGAACTTAGTGGTTTATCATGATCAATGTAGATAATTACATACATGTTTTAGTTTCCTCCAGACCCACAATATTTTCTTTATTGGTTTCTTTCCTTTTTGAGGCCCAAATCCATTATGTAATCATCTTTCTTTCCCACTGTCCCTAATTAGAGTTTTAAACATGTTTATGCTGGTAGGGTCCATCCAAGCAAAGGTATAGAGTAAGCAGGTAAACACAGTGGAGCTGGAGTTTGGAAGAGAGGTAGCAGTGGCTGAAAATACAGATTTGAGACTCATCTGCATTGCAGTGAGAATTGAACAGATGGAAGGGGGTGAGATCAGCACTGGAGAAAGTATAGATAGAAGAGAAGAGAACCAAAGACAGACTTGTGATGCACTTAAATGAGTAGGTGAGAGGAAGAAAGTGAAGGAAACAAAGAAACCATGAATTTACCAGTAGGACTAGATCAGTGTCATAGAGGCCAAGGGAAGAGAGAGAATCAGAAAAGGCTAACACTAAGAATATCACATCCTCCAGTGAAGTCAAGGAAAATAGGACTGATTGGATTTAATTATTCAAATTAATTGATTTTGGAGAGAGTTATAGAATTATGAAAACAGAAGCTAAATTGCAAAGGGGAAGAAATGTGTGGTAAGAAAATGGAGGATAACAAATTAAGGGCATACTACAATAAAGGGAAAGATTTTTAAAAATTATATATTTTTTCAATTTGTTGTTGAATTGTTTCAGTTATGTTTGACTCTGGGAACTGGTTGGGGTTTTCTTGGTAAAGATATTGCAGTAGTTTACCATTTTGTATTCCAACTCTTTTACAGATGAAGAATTGAAACAGGGTTAAGTGACTAGCCCAGGGTCACACAGCTAGTAGGTATTTTGCTAAGCTATGGAAGAGGACAGATTTTAACTCAGGAAGAAATCTTTGTGATTTCAGGCCCAGCCTTCTATTCATTGTACCATCTAGCATTTATTTTTTCTCCTCTGAAAACAAAGAAAAGCAAAACTCCTTTGACAAGCATACATAGTTAAGCAAAATGAATTCCCATACTGGGAACAGAGGGATATCTTATGGAATACTGAATGTGTATTGGGAAAAAAAATCAGAAACCAATGAAGTTTGAGAGACTGACAAAGAAAAAGAAAAGAGACAGAGAGACAGATAAAGAGACAGAGAGAGAGAGAGATAGAGATAGAGACAGAGAGACAGAGACACTGAGAGAGACAGAGAGACAGAGACACAGAGACAGAGACAAAGAGAGAGAGACAGAGACAGATATATAGATATATATAGATATATATAGATATAGACAGAGACAGATATATAGATATATATAGATATATATAGATATATATATATATATATATATGTAGAGAGAGAGAGACAGAGACAGAGACAGACAGAGACAGAGACTGAAAGAAACAGAGACAGATAGAAAGAGAGAGGTTGATGGAGCAAGGCCCTGGACTAGGAGAGAAAAATAGCATAAGGAATGCAAATGAAAGGATCAGTCTTAACATGGAGAAGACAGATTCACTTTTACCTATTCTGCCTTGTACTGTTATTATTTCTGTACTCTGTATTATGCATCTACATATTTCCTGCAACTTCTAGCACAACCTTGCTAGAGGTTATAGAACTTAGATTTGGGCCTAGAAGAGTTTATAGCTTTGGAATGAATTCAATTCCTCATTTTGCAAATGTGAACAATGAATAGGATCCCAAGAAGTTTATAGAACTAGTATTTGAACCTGGGCCCTGGAATTCCAAATCTAGAGCCAGTTGTTAAATTGATAGGAATTGGAGTTTTCTAGAAAGGAAAGTGACACAACAGCAAAAACAAATTTCCATAGTGCCTCTGTGTGTGTGTGTGTGTGTGTGTTTTCTGCCTCTCTAATTCTGCAACTTGAGTCCATTACCTTTCTCTTGGAAGGTGGATAACATGATTATCAGTCTCATGGTAGTGTTGTTGGTCATTTTACCAATTAGAACTCTCTCATGACTTTGAGACAGATAGATAGACAGACAATCAGATCATTTATGAAGCAGTCACTATATGTCAGGCACTATGCTAAGTACTGGAATTACAAAGACAAAAAAACAAGACTGTCTTTCCCCTCAAGGAGCTTACGTACTAATAAGGAAAATCAAAACATAAAAAGGGACTGGAAAAGAAGGAGGGTAGGAGAGGAGGTGAGGAAAGTTGTTTTTCTTTATAAAGTTAGTTACAACATGTATTATCCTCTAAGTTCTTCTTTCTATATCAGTTCATACAAGCACTCTTAGATTTCTCTGAAACTATCCCTTTTGTTTTTTGTTTTTTTTTCATGGTACAATAATAAATAATTTATACTATTATTATCATAATTTGTTTAACCAATACCCAATGATTGGGCACCTCCTTAGTTTCTACTTTTTTGCTAGGAACACAAAGAACATAAATATTTTTCTTCTTTCTTTTCTTTTATTGGAATGGGGAAGAGAATAAACATTCATAAAGTGCCTACTAAATGTACTAGGGACTGCCTAAGAGCTTTCTACAAATTTTATCTCATTTAATCCTCACAACAACTTTGAGAAGTAGGTGCTATTATTTTTTTTTAATATATTTTTTTATTTATTTTGCTAAATACTTCCCAATTACATGTAATTTTTTTAAACAATCAATTTTTAGTATGGCAGAAATTAGGCATGGACCCACACTTAACACCATATACCAAGATAAGATCAAAATGGGTCTATGACCTAGGCATAAAGAACGAGATTATAAATAAATTAGAGGAACATAGAATAGTTTATCTCTCAGACTTGTGGAGGAGAAAGAAATTTGTGACCAAAGATGAACTAGAGACCATTACTGATCACAGAATAGAAAATTTCGATTACATCAAATTAAAAAGCCTTTGTACAAATAAAACTAATGCAAACAAGATTAGAAGGGAAGCAACAAACTGGGAAAACATTTTCACAGTTAAAGGTTCTGATAAAGGCCTCATTTCCAAAATATATAGAGAACTGACTCAAATTTATAAGAAATCAAGCCATTCTCCAATTGATAAATGGTCAAAGGATATGAACAGACAATTTTCAGAGGATGAGATTGAAACTATTACCACTCATATGAAAGAGTGTTCCAAATCATTATTGATCAGAGAAATGCAAATTAAGACAACTCTGAGATACCACTACACACCTGTCAGATTGGCTAAGATGACAGGAAAAAATAATGATGAATGTTGGAGGGGATGCGGGAAAACTGGGACACTAATGCATTGTTGGTGGAGTTGTGAACGAATCCAACCATTCTGGAGAGCAATCTGGAATTATGCCCAAAAAATTATCAAAATGTGCATATCCTTTGATCCAGCAGTGTTTCTATTGGGCTTATATCCCAAAGAAATACTAAAGAAGGGAAAGGGACCTGTATGTGCCAAAATGTTTGTAGCAGCCCTGTTTGTAGTGGCTAGAAACTGGAAAATGAATGGATGCCCATCAATTGGAGAATGGCTGGGTAAATTGTGGTATATGAATGTTATGGAATATTATTGTTCTGTAAGAAATGACCAGCAGGATGAATACAGAGAGGCTTGGAGAGACCTACATGAACTGATGCTAAGTGAAATGAGCAGAACCAGGAGATCATTATACACTTCAACAACGATATTGTATGAGGACATATTTTGATGGAAGTGGATTTCTTTGACAAAGAGACCTGAGTTTCAATTGATAAATGACGGACAAAAGCAGCTACACCCAAAGAAAGAACACTGGGAAACGAATGTGAACTATCTGCATTCTTGTTTTTCTTCCCGGATTATTTATACCTTCTGAATCCAATTCTCCCTACGCAACAAGAGAACTGTTCGGTTCTGCAAACATATATTGTATCTAGGATATACTGCAACATATCCAACATATAAAGGACTGCTTGCCATCTAGGGGAGGGGGTGGAGGGAGGGAGGGGAAAAAAAAATCGGAACAGAAATGAGTGTCAATATAATGTAATTATTAAATAAAAAATTTAAAAAAAAAATAAAAAAAAAAAGATAATAAAAAAAAAAAACAATCAATTTTTTAAAAATTTTGAATGTCAGGCAGTTATTATTCTCATTTTATAGATGAGAGAACTGAAACAAAAAAGGATTAAGTGAATTGTCCAAAGTCATAGAGCTAGTACTCAGAGCTACCTGACTCCAGGCTCAGCACTCTATCCCCTGCTCTACTAACTGCTTTTTGGGGTTATTGATCTAATAGTCATATCTCTGGAGCATTTAAAGTTAAGTGTACATCCAAATAATTGATATTAAATGAGTTATTAAACTTTCAATTTTGAATCTCAACATTGTAGGGTAAATTTGCATAATAGTAATATTAGAGTACTATGGAAAGATAATCTACTTTGGAGTTACAGGTCCTGGTTTTGAATCCCACCTTTGGAACTTCTTGTGTGACCTTGGACTAATTATTAGGCTAGTTATTCTCCTTGGGTTTCAGTTTCTGCATCTATATAGCCTTTATAGAGTGAGGGAAGAGGGAGTGTCATCAATATAATTTCTAGTGATATGATTCCCAAAAGGACTACTGGCTACTTCTCTTCAGAAATTCTTATACTATTCTCAGAGTACAGGAGTCCCTATTCTGGTGTGTTCTGTGGAATATGAATCCCTTCTTATACTAAGTATCTCCTGTTTATTATAGATTAACCTAGTAATTAGCACTTTAATAGCATTTAATCAATTAATATTAATTAGCTTTTACAAAGGGATATTTACTGAAAACATTGCAAAACCTGAAGTACACAATGTTCCCTGCAAGTGGGATATCCCATTCTCTGTACCATAAACTGAATTTTCTAGTTCTCTTCCACAGCCCAGCAATGAAGGGCCAAAAGGACTAGCTCTTCCTTTCACCACTGAAGGAAGCCACTTTCATTTATACTCGATCTTAATTGCTTAATTCAGTTCCCACCAGATGCAAGGTGGGAAATGTCTACAGGATGCTGAACCCCTCTTCCTCTCTTCCCCATACTCACCTCTGCTGGTGATGCTCTAAGGCCCACTTTACTTTGATCCCTAGACTATCCTTTTGGTTGGGATTTACCTGCTATAGCTCCCAAGATCCTCTGGACCTTGTCATCTGCTCTTTTCTGGAAGAACAGAAGAACTATTTGATTTTCTGTCATGAGCTCTTTTTGGGCGTCCTCTCTCCCAATTACAATATGAGCTCCTTGAGAAAAGGCACTGTCTTTATTTTCTGTTTCTATTTCCAGTCCTTATAGCACAATCCTTTGTACATGGTTAAGTGCTTAATCTAATTGTGCTTTTTCATTCCATGTCAACTTGTCCTAACCTTCCCCACCACACAGAACATAAACTTGGACTTCACACAGCAAAGAAGAGAGGACAATTAGTAATTTCTGGCTAGTTTCTCCACCTCTGAATTGTACTTTTTTGCCACTTCATATGTTTGTATTAAAATTCGTGTTATTCAATAATCAAGTATAATAGAGAAATTTAATTTGCATTTTCAAATTTAGTATAGAAAATATATAACAACAAGAAATTTCCATATGACAAAATGTATATTGATCAGGCTCAATTTCATGCTAAGCAGACACAGCAATCAATTGTGCCTGAGAAAAGGGCTTTCTGGAATGGGCCTTAGTACTTCCCCCAGAACCTATATGTTTCTCTTTCAAGGCTTGATGAACCGTAATCTGTTTTAGCCACAATAATAAAGTAGGGGATTATGGGCCCTTTCTAAGACTTCCCTTCAGCTGCAAAAAGAGGAAATGACCCTCCCTTTTTAGCAAAGCCAACTAACTCCTCCACTTCCACTCTTAATTCCATCCCTTCTTGTCCTCTCCGTTATTCCATCAATCAAGCTTTATCTCTCATATAGCCTCAGAGCTGAATAAAACATGAATGTATTTGTTTATCTATGTGCCCATGTCTGTGTATATTATATATGCATATTATATATGTATACATGTACACCCACACTATCTATGTTTGTATATATATGTTGATTTGTGTCTGTGTGTACAAAAGCATATGCACATGTTTATTTATGTATGTATATCTTTCTATCTATATACATGGTTCCTCCTTATTTTTTGCATGAAACTCTGCCTTTTTGTGTTCCCCATGCTTGGACTTCTCTCCTCTATATCTGCCTCCTAGCTTTTTTTTTTTTTTTGTTGAAGTTTTAGCTTCCTCATCCTCAATGCTAATGTTTTCCCCAAATTACCCCCAATTTATCCTTATGTCTTTCATGTTTATCATTTGCATGTCTTCTTCCCCTTCCTCCCAACTTATATCCCCAGCACTTAACACAGTGGCTGGAACATTAATAAATATTTATTTACTTACTGATTTGACTTGTATAAACAGATACACAGCAAAATACATAGATCAGGAGAATAACACACAATACCTATAACGATACTATAAATAAAAATATCACTAACAAGTAGCTGAAATTAAATTAATTGCAATGATCCCACATACACCTGTAGCACACTTTTTAGCAGAAAATGGGAGGACTATAGATCTGAATTACTGCATATTCTGTCAAACATGTTATTTTCTGGAAAGGACCACAGAGGTAATTTAGTCTACCTCTGTCATTTTATTTATTTAATTTTAAAATGTAACTTTTATTTTACTTTGATTTTAAACAAGCATTGATTTTCTCTCTCCCCACCTTCTTCCCCTTCCTGAAAAAAAGAAAAGAAAAACAAAATCCTTATACCAAATATACACTCAGCAAAGAAAAATCATTTATTGTTCATGTCCAAAAAATATCTCTGATTTTACAACTTGAATCACCTCTGTGTCAGGAGGTGACTAGCTTGTTTCATCATTGGTCCTCTGGAATTATGATTGGTCATTGCATTGATTAGTCTCAAAGTCTTTCAAAGTTGTTTTCTTTGGCAATGTTATTGTTGTATCTTTCTCATTTTATAAATAAATTTGGGCAAGAGAAGTTATATGTCTTGTTTGGCCCCTCACTAATAGTAAGTGGCTGAGCCTGGACTTGAACTCAGGTCCTTTGATAACACTCCTCCTATTCTACTATATTGCCTTTGATCAGGGAATTCTATGGCAGAGTTCAATAGTGGTGAGTTTTGTGGAGGGCAAAACTAGCTGAAAAGAGTGTATAGTAGGAAATGTGCACCATATATAAGTATATATACATGTTTGTTATGTTCATAATATACATATATACTACATATAAACATGTGCATATATACTTTTAAAAAATACATCATCAAAATTGCAGCACTGCTTCTATAGTTGGTAGATTTGTCATAGAGGCAAAACAATTCACAAATTTGTTAAAAGAGAAAGGAAATCAGATCCAGAGAGAAAATAAGGCAAATAAGAATTTCAATTTAATTACATTCTGTTCTTAAGTAAAATTTTTTTTTGTTTTTCAGAAAAGTTTGGCTGCAAAGATAATTTGTAACTTGCAAAATTCAGATATTTATTTTAAAATGTATTTTAAAGCCATTTAAAGCCAAGGTCACATTTAAAATGTGAAAAAGTTCATTAATATTCTGGACAGTGTGCTTACTTCAAGTCCTGGTTCTTTACCGTCAGTAAGTCAAAAATATTTTTCCTTCAGAAATGTTATTATTCCCTCAGCAGGAAAAGTATAATTTATTTAATATGTCATGCTACACATGTTAACCCTGTGGTATTCAGATTATATTTAAGACTACAGAATGGCCCACATCCATTGATTTTGTATTTCAGATAATTTTTTTTCTATAAAATTCTTTATTTTTATTTTCTTATTTTTTTATTATAACTTTTTATTGACAGAACCCATGCCTGGGTAATTTTTTTTTTTACAACATTATCCCTTGTACTCACTTCTGTTCCGACTTTGCCCTTCCCTCCATTCACCCCCTCCCCCAGATGGCAAGCAGTCCTATACAAGTTAAATATGTCGCAGTGTATTCTAGATACAATATATGTGTGCAGAACCGAACAGTTCTCTTGTTGCACAGGAAGAATTGGATTCAGAAGGTAAAAATAACCTGGGAAGAAAAACAAAAATGCAAGCAGTTTATATTCATTTCCCAGTGTTCTTTCTTTGGGTATAGCTGCTTCTGTCTATCCTTGATCAATTGAAACTGAGTTAGAACTTCTCTTTGTTGAAGAGATCCACTTCCATCAAAATACATCCTCATACCGTATCATTGTTGAGGTATATGATGATCTCCTGGTTCTGCTCATTTCACTCAGCATCAGTTCATGTAAGTCTCACCAAGCCTCTCTGTATTCATCCTGCTGATCATTTCTTACGAACAATAATATTCCATAACATTCACATACCACAATTTACCCAACCATTCTCCAAAATCATTCTCCAATGAACCATTCATTTTCCAGTTTCTAGCCATTACAAACAGGGCTGCCACAAACATTTTGGCACATACAGGTCTCTTTCCCTTCTTTAGTATCTCTTTGGGGTATAAGCCCAGTAGAAACACTGCTGGATCAAAGGATATGCACAGTTTGATAATTTTTGAGCATAGTTCCAAATTGCTCTCCAGAATGGCTGGATGTGTTCATAATTCCACCAACAATGTAATAGTGTCTCTGTTTTCCCACATCCCCTCCAACATTCCACATTACCTTTCCCTGTCATTCTAGCCAATCTGACAGGTGTATAGCGGTACTTAATTTGCATTTCTCTGATCAATTGTGATTTGGAACACTCTTTCATATGAGTGGAAATAGTTTCAATTTCATCATCTGAAAATTGTCTGTTCATATCCTTTGACCATTTATCAATTGGAGAATGGCTTGATTTCCTATAAATTAGAGTCAATTCTGTATATATTTTGGAAATGAGGCCTTTATCAGAATTTTTAACTGTAAAAATGTTTTCCCAGTTTATTGTTTCCCTTCTAATCTTGTCTGTATTAGTTTTGTTTGTATAAAAACTTTTCAATTCGATATAATCAAAATTTTCTATTTTGTAATCAATAATGATCTCTACTTCTTCTTTGGTCATAAATTCCTTCCTCTTCCACAGGTCTAAGGGGTAAACTATCCTATGCTCTTCTAATTTATTTATAATCTCATTCCTTATGCCTAGGTCATAAATCCATTTTGACTTTATCTTGGTGTATGGTGTTAAGTGTGGGTCAATGCCTAGTTTCTGCCATACTAATTTCCAATTTTCCCAGCAATTTTTGTCAAATAATGAATTCTTATCCCCAAAACTGGGGTCTTTGGGTTTGTCAAACACTAGATTATTAAAGTTATTGGCTGTTTTATCCTTTGAACCTCACCTATTCCATTGATCAACTAGTCTATTTCTTAGCCAATACCAGATGGTTTTGGTAACCGCTACTTTATAATGTAATTTTAGATCTGGTACAGCTAGGTTACCTTCATTTGATTTTTTTTTTTTTTCATTAATTCCCTTGAAATTCTTGATCTTTTGTTTTTCCATATGAACTTTGTTGTTATTTTTTCTAGATCATTAAAATAGTTTTTTGGGAGTCTGATTGGTATAGTGCTAAATAAATAGATTTGTTTAGGTAGTATTGCCATCTTTATTATATTTGCTCGCCCAATCCAAGAGCATTTAATATTTTTCCAGTTGGTTAGATCAGACTTAATTACACAAATTAAGTGGAAAGTGTTTTGTAGTTTTGCTCATAAAGTTTCTGATTTTCCCTTGGCAGACAGATTCCTAAATATTTTATACAATTAGTAGTTACTTTAAACGGAATTTCTCTTTGTAACTTTAACTGTTAGGTTTTGTTAGTGACATATAAGAATGCTGATGACTTATATGGGCTTATTTTGTATCCTACAACTTTGCTAAAGGTGTGGATTGTTTCTAATAACTTTTTAGTAGAATCTCTGGGGTTCTCTAAGTATACCATCTTATCATCAGCAAAGAGTGATAATTTGGTTTCCTCATTGCCTATTCTAATTCCTTTAATCTCTTTCTCAACTCTTATTGCCAAAGCTAGCATTTCTAATATAATATTGAATAGTAATGGTGATAGTGGGCAACCTTGTTTCACTCCTGATCTTATTGGGAATGGTTGCAGTTTGTCCCCATTACATATGATGTTCACTGATGGGTTTTAAATAGATGCTACTGATTATTTTAAGGAAAAATCTATTTATCCCTATACTTTCAAGTGTTTTTAATAAGAATGGATGTTGGATTTTATCAAATGCTTTTTCTGCATCTATTGAGATGATCATATGGTTTTTGTTAATTTGATTATTAATATGGCCAATTATACTGATAGTTTTCCTAATATTGAACCAGCCTTGCATTCCTGGTATAAATCCTACTTGATCGTGGTGTATTATCCTGCAGATAATTTTCTGTGGTCTTTTTGCTAATATCTTATTTAAGATTTTAGCATCAATATTCATTAGGGAGATTGGTCTATAATTTTCTTTCTCTGTTTTCAACCTGCCTGGTTTAGGTATCAGTACCATTTCTGTGTCATAAAAGGAATTTGGTAGGACTCCTTCATTCCCTATTTTTTCAAATAGTTTATAAAGCACTGGGGCTATTTGTTCTTTAAAGGTTTGGTAGAATTCACATGTAAATCCATCTGGTCCTGGGGATTTTTTTTTTTTTTTAGAGAGTTGATTAATAGCTTGTTCTATTTCTTTTTCTGAAATGGGACTATTTAAGCAATCTACTTCCTCTCTGTTAATCTGGGAAGCCTATGTTTTTGGAGGTAGTCATCCATTTCGCCTAGGTTATCAAATTTATTGGCATAAAGTTGGGCAAAGTAGCCCCTTCCTCTTCATTGGTGGAAAGTTCTCCCTTTTCATTTTTAAGACTACTAATTTGATTTTCTTCTCTCCTTTTTCTAATCAGATTTACCAAAAGTTTATCAATTTTATTGATTTTTTTTCATAAAACCAACTCTTAATTTTATTTATTATTGCAATAGTTTTTTTTTTTTTACTTTCAATATTATTAATTTCTCCTTTTAATTTTAGAATTTCAAGTTTAGTAATTGATTGGGGGTTTTTAATTTGGTCTTTTTCTAGCTTTTTTAGTTGCAGGCCCAATTCATTTATCTTCTCTTTTTCTATTTTATTCAAGTAAGCCTCTAAGGACATAAAATTTCCCCTTATTACCACTTTGGCTGCATCCCACAAATTTTGATATGATATCTCATCATTGTCATTATCTTGAGTGAAATTATTAATTATGTCTATAATTTGCTGTTTTACCCAATCATTCTTTAAGATGAGATTATTTAGTTTCCAATTACTTTTTGGTCTATTTACACCTAACTTTTTGTTGACTGTAGTTTTTATTGCATCATGATATGAAAAGAAAGCATTTACTATTTCTGTCTTCTTGCATTTAATTTTGAGGTCTTTATGTCCTAATATATGGTCAATTTTTGTGTAGGTTCCATGAACTGCTGAGAAGAAAGTATACTCCTTTCTGTCACCATTCAGTTTTCTTCAAAGATCTATCATACCTAATTTTTCTAATATTCTATTTACCTCTTTATTTTCTTTCTTATTTGTTTTGTGATTTGGTTTATCTAATTCTGAGAGTGCAAGATTGAGATCTTCCACTATTATAATTTTGCTGTCTATTTCTTCTCACAACTCTTTTAACTTCTTCTTTAGGAAGTTAGATGCTATACCACTTGGTGCATATATGTTTAATATTGATATTACTTCATTGTCTATAGTACCTTTTAGCAAGATATAGTTTCCTTCCTTATCTCTTTTAATTAGATCAATTTTTGCTTTTGCTTGATCTGAGATAAGGATGGCTACCCCTGCTTTTTTGACTTTACCTGAAGCATAATAGATTTTGTTCCAGCCTTTTACCTTTACTCTGTATGTATCTCCCTGTTTTAAACAACATATTGTAGGGTTCTGATTTTTGATCTAGTCTGCTATCCGCTTCAGCTTTATGGGAGTGTTCATCCCATTCACATTTATGGTTAAAATTACTAATTCCGTATTTCCTGCCATCCTAATATCCCCAGATTATGCTTTTCTTTTTCTTGCCTCTCTTCCTCCCTTCCCTAATATTAAACTTATTGGTCCCACTTACCTCACGAGCTCTCCCTCTTTAGGATCCCTCCCCCCTCCCTTTGAATCGCTTCTCCTTTCTTGTACCCTTCCCTTATTAGTCTTTTTCCTTTTCCCTTTTCCTCTCCCACTTTTTAATGAGGTGAGAGAAGATTCTCTGTAAAACAAATGTCAATTATTTCCTCTTTGAGCCAACTCTGATGAGAGTAGGATTCACACACAATGTGCCTCTCCTTCTCTAAGTTCCCTCAGATATGATAGGTTTCCTTTGCCTCATTGTTGCATATAGTTTCCCTCTGTTTATCTCCCCTTTTCCCTTTTTCTGACACTATCCCCTTTCCATTTCTACTTCCCTTTTTTATGTTATATCAGTAAAATCAAATTATACATGTGGTTTTTATGTATATACACAACAGAAATACAGTTCTCAAGAGTACCTTTTACCTTTACTTTTGCAAAAGTACTCTTTTACTTTTCTCTTGAGTCCTGTTGTTGGAGATCAATTTTTTTGTTTCATTCTGGTTTTTTTCCTTAGAAACAAATGGATTTCTCTGTTTCATTAAATATCCATCTTCTTCTATGGAAAAAAATGCTCAGCTTAGATGGGTAGTTTATTCTTGGCTGCATTCCAAGTTCTTTTGCCTTTTGGAATATCAGATTCCAGGCCCTTCGATCCTTTAATGTTGAGACAGCCAGATCTTGAGTGACCCTTATTGTGGCCCCTTGGTGTTTGAATTGTTTTTTCCTGGGTGCTTGTAATATTTTTTCGTTGGTCTGAAAATTCTGAAATTTGGCCACAATATTCCTTGGAGTCTTTATTTTAGGGTCTTTTTCAGAAGGTGTTTGATGAATTCTTTCAATGCCTATTTTACCTTCTGGTTCTATTACTTCTGGGCAGTTCTCTTTGATGATTTCCTGTAAAATAGTATCTAGGCTTTTTTTTTCATCATAATTTTCGGGTAGTCCAATGATCCTCAGGTTATCTCTCCTAGATCTATTTTCCAGGTCTGTTGTTTTTCCAAGTAAATAGTTGACATTTTTCCCCAATTGTTGGTGAGCTTTTTCTTCTCAAAACACAGCCAGGTGATAAAAGTTCAGATCTTTTATTATCTCCAATATAGCCCGGTTAGCTTAGAGGACTATCTCTCTGCTTGGTCCCAAGAGCTCTCTCCGAATGTCTTTAAATCCAAAGGTCTGGTCCTTCAGCCTCTGCCTCTGCTTTCTTCAGCCTTCAGCCAGCTCCAGTCTTCATGTCATTCCGGTGAAATCTCGACTTGTAGCTTCTTCACTCTCTGAAGAACTCTCCGACTAGCCCATTGGCCTATTTATGCTCCTTCCAGAGAGAGGAATTATGGGTAGTTCTACTTAGTACCTTGTTTCAGGTTCTGCCCAAAACATCTTCTTGTAAGATTAGATCAACTCTAATTAGTTAGCAGTTAGTAAGGATTCCAACACCCAATCTTTCATTTTTTTGGTTTTGCTTGACTGATTCTTGATGTCTCAATGAATCAGTCATTTCTATTTGTTCAGTTCTGATTTTTAGTCAGTTATTTTCTTCATTAGCTTTTTAAACTTCTTTTTGTATATGTCCAATTGAGTTTTTAAATGAATTGTTTTGCTCTATGGAATTTTTTTCCATTTCACTAATTTTTTTTTTAGTGAGTTATTTTCTTTTTCCAATTCACAAATTCTGTTTCCCAGCACTTCTTGGGAGTTTTTTTTTACCTTTTCCAATTCACATTTCAGGAAGTTATTGCTCTCTTTTGAAGTTGAAAGCTTTTCTTTCCCCATTTTTCTTCTAGTTCTCTTTTAAGGTTTTTAATAGTCTCTTCTAGGAGAGCCTTTTGTATTGGGGGCCAACAATTGTCTGGAGACTGTCTGCTGTTAGTCTCTCCAGGATTGAAAAGTTGTTCTCTTTCTGTATAGAAATTATCAATCATCCTTTTGATTTTTTTACTCATTTTGTTAGAGCCTATAAGATCTGCCTTCAGAGCCAGGAGGTTACCAGCTTCCTCTGCAGAGCAGTGAAAGGTGTATGGATCGGTAGCTGTCCTGCCAGCCGGCTACGAAAAGAAATAACTCAGGCCTGCAGGACCGAGCTGGGAAAGGGCCCTGCAAAGAACCCCCATTGTGTGAGATAACGACTGCCCTGCAGCTAGACACTTAGCAGTGAGAGTTTCACTTCCCAAGCTAAATCCTGCCCTGAGGCTGTGGATATTAGCAGTTGAGCAGAAAGTGGATTTGCTGGGACTGGAAGTGTCTGCCCTGGAAGCACAGTCTGCTGAGGAAGTACTATTGCCCCAGGCCGAGCCCCCCACTCTGTTGATTAGAGGTTGCCCAGGCTGTCGGCCCCCGCCCCCGCCCTGCCGTGCAGATTTGTAACTGCCTCCGCAAAAACCCCGAACTGCCGGTTGTGGCTGCAGGGCTGAGTAAACTCTGCCTGAGTCACTTCCGGGTTTGAGGTGTTACAGCCAGATCTCGTTAGGTTCTGGCGTTTTTTTTAGAGGACCCTCTGTTTTAGGCTTTAATTTCTCTGCCAGTTTACTGCTTTGTAATCAAGGTAGAGCAGTTAGCCTTTAGCACAGTCGTCTCTATAACTTCTCTCGCCACGGAGATCAGGCCCGCCCCTGGTCTGCTCAGGACACTAGTCTCTCGCTGCCTGTGCTAGTCTGTTCCTAGCCCCTCAGGACAAACCTTTCCTGGCGAGCTACCAGATTACCTTTTGCTGGTAAATTGTGTGCTTCTAATCTTCATGAATTTATTTTTGAGGCTGAAGAGGAGTTTAGAAAGTTGCGTGTGCCTTCTCCGCCATCTTGGCTCCGCCTCAATATTTCAGGTAATTTTTGAAAAGTGTTTTGCAAACAGACAAGAACCTTACAAAGAATATGATGTCATTATTGGTCTTAGTGTTGGCTTTTCCATGTATATCCATATTTAATAACAAAGGATAGCAAAAGGTAGAATGGCATAGTGGGTAGAAGTCCTGCCTTGAAGTTTGGAAGACTCCATTCTTTTTCCAATACATCCTTGCAATGTGATACTGAATATGTCACTTCTCCTCAGTGCCTTAAGCAGCTCTACAAGCCTGGGGGAATCGTAACTTTTTTTCCCCCTGTTGTTGGAAATACACAAAATAAAATGCATAGGATTCCAAAGAATATAAATTCTACTGAAATACACTTATCAAGACATACTTTTTTCTTTTTTTTAAGTTTGCAAACTCCAAGTTAAAAACATTGTTCTAAAGACTGAATTGCTAATCTGGATAGGCAGAGAAGCTTCTCTAGGTCTGAATTACTATTGCTGTTGTTGCTACAAAAGAATCCAAAAAAAAAAAATAGTTGAATAGAAACTTAGGTACCTTTTAACTCAAGCTTTTCATTGTAGAGAGAAGGACATTGTGGCCCAAAGAGATATTATGACTTGCTTTAGGTCACACAGCAAGCTGGAAGTTAGAATGCAGGTCTTTTGATTCCCATTGCAAGATTCTTTTTGCTCTTTCAGGACATGTTTCTTATTATTCAAGAATGTATTTTATAATGAAAACTCTTTATATAAATTATGCTTCTAGTCAATTAATTTTTATGGCATTATTTTGTTCTTAATCTATCTTCCTAGATGAGAAGTAACTATTGACGTGTAATCTCCCTGTTGTGGTAGGTGAGCAGCTGGGGACAGATCATACTGAACCCACTGACCAGCCACTTCTTCCCCCAGTCACTGTGGGATACACTCACCAGATTCATTAAGGTCCAAACCTTCTACTGAGAACTTAAATATAATATAAATTTTCAACAGGCAGTGAATGGCTTTTAGGCCACAAAACTGTAATAATGCTTTTATTGGACAAAATATTTATTGATATAACAAGGATCATCCTCTAAATTTTCACCACAAGGTGAGAGTAAAGCCTGTTCTAAACTAATAGAGATTATAAAATCCTAGGTTTATAAAATAGATATAATGTTGTTGTTCAGTTGTTTTTCATTCATGTCCTATTCTTTATGACTCATTTAGGATGTCCTTGGCAAAGTGGAGAGGTTTGTCATTTCTTTCTTCATCTTATTTTATAGATGAGGAAACTGAGGCAAAAAAAAAGGTTAAATGACTTGCTTAGGATCACAGCTAGGTTATATCTGAAGCTGCATATTCTGTCAAACGTGTTCTTTTCTGGAAGGGACCATTGGGGTAGTCTAGTTTACTTCTGTCATTTTGTTTAATTTTAAAATGCAACTTTTATTTTGCTTTGATTTTAAACAAGCATTAATTTTCTCTCTTCCCGCCTTCCTCCTCTCACAGAAAAAAAAAAAACAAAAACAAAACCCTTGTAGCAAATATACAGTCAGCAAAGAATTTCTTCATTGTTCACATCCCAAAAAATATGTCTCACTTTACAACTTGAATTCATCACCTCTGTGTCAGGAGGTGGCTAGCTTCTTTCATCATTGGTCCTCTGGAATTGTGTTTGATCATTTCTTTGTGAAAGATGAGTCTTCCTAACTTCAGGCTTGGCACTCTATCTAGTCCCTATATCATCTAGCTTCCCAATAATTATTCATAGAATTTAGTTTTTGTTACTTAAAGATCATAAAATTACTTTCAGTAATGTTTTCCTAATACATAGTTTAATTTGTAAAAATTCAGTGTATTTATAGAATATAAATGTATTGAGAATGAAAAGGGAATCAGAAATGCATTGGGGATTAGAGGAGGAGGACTCTGTGGCCCAAAAAGGTATTAGCTCACACAGCAAATGGGAGGCTAGAATTCAGATCTTTCAACTCTTAGAACAGAATTCTTTTTTTTCTCTTCCAAGACATGTTTGTTTTTCATTATTCAAGGACAATATATTTTGAAATGAAAATTCTTTGGATAAGTTGTGCTTCTAGACAACTCGATGGACTTACATTCTTTTGGAGAATTCTTTTTGTTGAATTCCTCACCAATGGTCATTTCAGTCTCTGTTTGAATTAAATATCCAGAGACTTATCTGTGTCTTTCCAGTCTTCAGGTCATTTTCTCTCCTTTCTCAAGGAGTTCAACACTTGGCTCATAGTTTTCCACTATTTCACAAGCCTCTTCCTACTCAAGGATTTTAATATTCATTTTGACATTTCCTTGGACACTCTAGTCCATGTTCATTAACCTTCTAGATTCCCATGATCTACATCTTCATTCTACTTTCACCAACAATAGGGTGGTCACATCTTAGAACTCACCATTACCTCAAACTTTGTCACCTCCATGATCTCGAACTTGGAAAGTTCCCTACTCTAGACATTTCTTTTACTTCTATTCTTTTGTTTCATTCCTCTCCAAACCATTCTTCATCCTCATTGTGATTTTTAGTCCTCTTTACCTCCCTGTTCTCTCAATTTATCATCCATCCATCTTCTCTTCTTCCTTTCTTTCTTTCTTAATCTTGACTGTCTACTTAAGCAGCTTTGACTACCCTTGAATTTCTTCCCCTGCTGCAGTTCACAGTGTCAGTCCTTACCCCTGAGCCATACCCATCATTTTTCTTCACTTCTACTCTAGAACTGCTGAGCTGCTGACTACTATTAGAAGAAATCCACCACCATGAATACACAGCACTTGCACTTTATCTGACCCTGATGGATTCTTATGTACTTTCCAGAATGGCTGTCCTAAACCTTCCCCTTTCTTTTTAAGCTCCATAAAATAATTTCCTGTCACTTTTATCTTCTTCATCAAGCGACTCACGTAGTTTACTGAGAAAAGCAATATAAAATACTTTTAAACACGCACTATACACAAAACATTGTGCTAGATGTGAGCTGGACTCTCTTTTTTGCTTATTGCAATACATAAAAATCCCCACATTTTCTTACTGGTTTTCTCCTCCTTAGCATCAGTCTCTGTGGAAGAAAAGTTACTCTTCTTGATAAAACTAAATCCCTTTCATTGCCTCTAGGTGCTTGCCCCATTGATCTTTCCCTAAAGTTGACTCACTTTCACTTTTTCCCTATCTATTGCCTCTTTGCCCAGAAGAAAGACCATTGGCTTTTGGATCAGTGGATCTGGGTTCAAAATCTGCCTTTCATGCTTATTACCTCCATAATTTTGGGCCTTAACTTTCTCAACTGTAAAAGGAAAGGCTAGATAGCTTCTATGGTCTTTTCTAAATCTACGTCTACAATACTATTAACTATCTACAAATGTATTCAGCTCCTTCTACTATGGCAAAACCTTCACTTGACTATGTCACCTCTATGATCTTAAACTTGGAAAGTTCCCTGGTCTCACACTATTTTCTTCTTTCTCTCCTTCTCTTTTATTGCCAAACTCCCAGAAAGAGTTGCCTGTATTTAATTGCCTTAGATTCCTCACTATCCCTTCATTCAGTCCCTTGCAAGCTTGAGGCTCCATTCATCACTTAACATAAATTAGTCTTCATGGTTGCTAGTATTTTCTCCTTTTAAAAATTTTATGGGAGCTTTTTGTTTTTTTATATTATAATTCCTTCCTAATATACCCTTCTTCATGGAACTTTCCCTTCTAACAAAGATAAACTGCTAAATAGAACCAAGTGACCCAGATACAGTATATCTTTGCATGTATAACATACTTCACTGATGTTTATCCATCTCTTTACCCAGAGGAGAGAAGTGCATTACTACTTTAACAAGATTTTATTAAATACTTTCTTCGTGTCAATAAAAAGTCCCATTTCTCAAGAAACTTATATTTGATTAGAAAGAAAGGATAGGTATATAAAAAGAGTTTTGTGAAGAAGAATTTATTGGGAAATAATTGTAGCATTTAAAAAAAAACCCAAAACAAAGCACCAATAAAACTTTTAAGAGGAGAAAATATTGGTAAACTTTGAAAAAAGTCCTTCAGAATAGTTCTATTCTCAGTCCTCTTTACTTCTCTCTATATACTTATATCCTTAGTATTCTTATCAGTTCCCATGGGTTCAATTATATCTAAACAGTTGACTATGAAATAATTATACTTTAATTTCTCCCCTAACTTCCAATTTTACATTTCTACTGGATATCCAATTGGTACTTCAAATTCAACATGTCCAACACCAACCTTATCATCTTCTCTTTCTAACCCTATCTAAAATGTTCTTATTTCTGTTAAGGATACCACCATTCTCCCAGTCACTGAGATTCATTATATTAGAAGCTCCCTTTGACTCTGTCTTCTCCCTTGGTCTCTCATATAGAATCAGCTGGCAGATTCTGTCAGTTGTACTTCTGTAGCATCTCCTTACCAATTACACTGTCATCACTAGTTCAGAAGCTCATCCCTTTTGCTCAAACTATTTGAACAGCTTTATAATTGTCTTTCAATCTCTCTCTTTGCCTATTGTGACAGATAACACAAGTCTACTCATATTACTGCCCTGTTCAAAAACTTTCAGGGCCTTTTTATTGCATCTAGGATAAAATATACTCTTTATGCTGATTCCAAAGGCTCCCCTTTCCCTTTCTAGCATTATTTCACATACTTTCCTTCTTACACCCTCTATTCCAATAAACTAGAAAATGTCCAATAAGACATTGCATCTCTCAGGTCCCTGTCGTAAAGCAAGCTGTCACCTGTGTCTGTAACTCATGAGGAGGTTCTCCTGCTTTCCAGATTTCATAATCTTTGTTTTCTTTCAAGGTTAAATCCAGAGTTGTTAGATCCTCCATGGTACCTTCTATAATCCCTCCAGTTGTCTCTGCCTCAGCAAATTGCTTTGTATGTATTTATCTAATAATGTTCTCTTTCTTTCCCCCTCCTTTTGTCCTCTCCTTTCCTATCTCTCTCTTCCTCAGTTCTCTCTCAGTAGAATTAGAAACTTCTTGAGGATAAATATAGTTTCATTTTTTCCCTTTGAATTATCCATAATAGAGAACAATGGTTTGTTAAATTGAATTGAATTGAGCTGAACTGGCACTTGCATATCAGCCCATGTTAGCTCTCTAGCCAAAAGTCACACAATATCTACTACCTTGTCATTCCTGAATTCTGTCTCACTCCCATTTCAACATTTTCAATATATTAGTTCTTAGAAAATTTGAAAATAGTTGTCATGTCTTTCCTTCTCAATATGGCATGGTTTCATCCATTCCTCATTTTTCAATGTTCCTCTTAAAGGATCACGCCCAGAATTGATGTGGACAGCATAATGATAAGATTCTGTCTCTTTATGCTTTAAATCAATCTCAGGGTTATACTAGATTTTTTTAGCTACCATATTATACTATCATCTACTCATGGACTTTTAACTAACTAAATTCCTTAAATCTTTTGCATGTAAAGTGTTTTCAAGGCAGATTGCTTCAATCCTGTGGTTGTACAATTATACAATTGTTTTTTTTTTTTAATTTAAATGTAGGAATTAAAAAAAAAAAAACTTAAATGTAGGGATTTATATTTTGCCCTAATTAAATTTTAATTAGTTTGTTTTGATCTGTTTTTAGAAACAACAATAATATCATTATTAATGATAATAATACTTGCAACAGCCATGTTTTTTCCTAATTTCAAATTTAATGTCTTGTAGACATCTTAAACTCAATATCTAAAATTTAATTTATTTTCTTTCCCCTAAAATCCATCCCTTCTTCCTAACTTTCTTATTACAATGAAGGATACTACCATCCTTCTAATTACCCAGGGTTATAATCAATGGTCATTTCTGAATTTTGACTTACTCCCCATTTTAAATCTGGTTGGTCTCCTCACCTGGAATGCTCTATCTAGCTTCTCATCTTTGCTTACTGCCTTCTCTGATTGTTTAAGTCCCAGCTAAAATCTCATTTTCTAAAGGCAGCCTTTCCCAAATCCTCTTAATAGTATCTTCCCTCTCTCAATTATTTCCTACTCATCCTGTATGTACATTATTTGTTTGTTGCTTTCCTCTTTAGAAGTGAGCTTCTTGAGGGATTCTTCTTTTTATTTTCTTTCTTTCTTGCTTATTTTTGTATCCTCAACACTTAACAGGACCTGGCACAAAAATAGGTGCTTCATAAATGTTTATTATTGACTGGCTTTGAAGTCTTTTAAAAATAAATTGATTATTTGAGATTAATTAAATGTTGAAAAAGTTCTGTTTCATTATGTTGGAGAATGACAATGAAAGTGCAATAGTTTGAAAATAAAGGTGTAAGATTCACAACTAATTTATCAGATAGAGACTGCAAGAAGAATTCGATTTTCTATTTGATAATACTACCTTAACTCCTCGGTTTCCAAATTGCTCTGTAATTAAATTGGGCTCATTTTTTTCTTCTGTACTGTAAGACCAGGTTTAAATATGACTTGAGGGAGGAGAGGGGGAAAGGGAGAGACTGCAAAGTAGTTCATGGTAGGTCTCCTGGGATTTAAAAGGCAGTATTGTATGGTAATTAAAGAATGGAACTTGGGGCCAGGGTACCTAATCCCACCTCTGACAGTTATTAGCTGTGTGCCCATGGGAAAGCACCAAGCTCTCTGAGCCTCAGGCTGCTCTCTTAAG
This sequence comes from Antechinus flavipes, assembly GCF_016432865.1. Classification (NCBI taxonomy): domain Eukaryota; kingdom Metazoa; phylum Chordata; class Mammalia; order Dasyuromorphia; family Dasyuridae; genus Antechinus; species Antechinus flavipes. The sequence goes on from NC_067400.1 coordinate 487,930,039, forward strand.
TTATAGAGAGTACTTTTTAAAATCTTCCATCTGCTATTTTTCTGGGGGACAGAAGGTTAAAGAATATACATGTCTTTGGCAGCTTCAAGGAGACTGGGCCAGTCTTCTTGCCCTGTTAAGACTCTTCTTCCTTGGGGACATAGGATTCATGGGAAATCATAAAATTGATTTTCTTCACATGCCTTACAAGTATGGTAATTAGTATATATTTCCTGAATCCCTTTTCAGTGGATGTTTTATGTTGACAACTTATAAAAACTCTTTGGTTAAGGCCTATAGTTTTGAGAGCACTTAGACTAAGTCAGTAAGTGGTAAATATTTTGCCCAGGAATACCTAAATTCATGAGAAATTCAGATATGTGTGGTATGCCCTCTTCTCATGAAGATTTTGTAATAGTTTTATATTAGGGAGTAGAAAGAAATTTTTTTTCTTCTATGAAAGAATTTTGACTGAAATCCTAGCTCTGTTATCTATGTAATTTTAGGAAATCTCCATGAGTCTCAGTTTCCTCATCTGTGAATGAGAAGGTTGGAATGAGATGGCTTTTGACTTTTGACTGAGTTGTAGAAGTATATAGAGGTATATAGATTTGTCTGGGATCACAGTTAAAAAGTATCAGAAGCTCCTGAATCTAAGCTACTTCATAATGCCTCTCTCTTTTATTCTTTACTTGTTTTACCAATAATTAAATTCATCCATTAAAGTTCTCCTCTGTTTCATCATGGCACCTTGGTGAGCCTGGAATTTTAAAGATTACGCCAGCAGAGTGCAAATTCTGGTAGATTCTATCTACCAACCTAGAAAAGCTTTGCATATGGGGTCCAGTAGTCAGAAAGGCCTGTCCCCAGAAGTCTAGTTCACAGGTGATGGGATTTTTTTTTGACCAAAGCTGTTCATAATGTCACTGACATGGATCAACAGAAGATGGATAAAATCACAAATTCTTTAACATTGAAGAAAGTGATCCATTGACATGGATCAATGGAAGATGGATAAAATCACAAATTCTTGAACATTGAAGAAAATGATCTATGAATAACACTAATAAAGATAGTGATAATGTGCATTACACTGGGGTTAGTAACATCAGCAGGAACTGTACAGAATCAACAGAACTTGACAACTGATTGGATATGAAAGTACCAGAGAGGGAAGAATCAAGGATATTTTCAAGATGTTACAACATGAGATAAGGTGAACAGTGTAATAAACAGTGAAATCAATAGGAGATACGTGGGAAAAAAGAATAAACTTAGTTTAGGGGTATGTTGATTTTGACATGTTGGTGGGACATGCAGGTAAAGATATCTTGTAGGCTTGAAAATGCAGGTCTCAAAAGAATAACTGGCACAAAAGAAAGAGTGATCTAGAAACAGAGATTTGGAAGTAATCTACATAAAGGTGGCAGTTAAATTATGGAAATTAAAGAGATTCCAAGAGAGAAAGAGAAGAGAGGGCCCAAAAGATAATTGAAGAACATTCAACTTAAATAATCCAGAAGACAAGAAGTTTCATTTATAAAATGAGAGCATTGGATGAGATGATCTTAAAAATTTGTTACTGATCTGATATTCTATGATTCCATGATTCTACAGCAGAGGGAGTAGACAGAATTGCTTCCAAGCTTCTTTTACCCTCAATCCCTAGCCTACTCCACCAACCAGTCTCTCTCCTTGGACATAGGAAAAGAAGTCCCAGTTATGGAGTTAAAAGACCTAGGTTTAAATTTTCACATCTGGCATTATTTGTGTGACCTTGTACATAATCACATTCGTGGGCCTCGACCATACCTATACAATAAAGAGATTGTACTATACAGTCCCTGAAATAACTTTCAGCTCTAGATAGATGATTCTTTGATCCTTACTCTATAAACCAACTCCAGGACCACAGTTGTTCCTGTCAGTTCACAAAGCTAGAATTGAACAAACCCTGTAGAGGAGGTCAAGTGAAGTCCTATAATGTCATATCATTAGAGTTTCTAAGATCATAAGCTCCCTGTAGTAGGGAGAGTCCTGGACTTGAGAATTAGATATCCTGACTTTGACAGATCATCCTCTTTTAAGATGAGTAATAATAATAGATACTTACACTGTCCATCTTATAGGATTGTTATTAGGAAAGAGCTTTGAAACTAAAAAGCTGCTACATAAATATGAGACAATATCATTACTATTGAAGGGTCCTGCACACAAATAAACATTTACTGAATATTAAATGAATAAACTTTAGAAGTCACCATTTCCCTTGCAGGAAACTAAAAAAAAAAAAAAAAAAAAACTTTTCTAGAGAATCAATCAACTATTGGACATTCACTTCTATAGGAAGACATCAAAGGAGATGAGGAAGTTTAACCTGGAAAAGAGAAGATTCAGGGAGGATTTGATGATTTACTCCAAGGGGAAGAAGGTTTAGATTTGTGCTGAACAGTAGAGCTTGAAGCAATGGGTAGAAGTTACAAAGAGGCAATTTTATGCTGCATATTAAAAAAAAATTGCTAATCCAAGCTATTCAAAAGTGGAATGGCTGAATTGGGTGGTAATGGGTTTCTCCTCATTTGTGTCTTCTAAATAGAAATAGTCTGACCATTTTCTGATATAATGAAGAGGAGAGGAGATACTAATTTGGATACCATTTGGATTAGATTGATACTATGGTTCTGTCTAACTCTGAAAAGCTATGATTTGGGGAATTTATTGGTATGAAGAAAAATGTGATTACATGCAAATAAGACTTTTTTTTAAAACTATTTTTTTTCTTAAACACATGAAATTACACACAATACAAAATAATTGTTTACATATTGGAATTTTTACAGTAATGGGTATATGTCATGATACACAGATGCAAACAATATTAGTGCATTCATTTATAATATAGATTTTTATTTTTCCTTGTCATTGGGTTTAAAACAAAGCATAGAAGGATCTGTTTGCTGAAATTACCCTTTAGACCTTTAATTTTTTTCTTTTAAAGTTAATTCTGTCTCCTATATAATATGTCAGGAAGATCAACAATGCCATCAATTCAATAGTCTAGTATTTCTTTCAAAAGGAGATTGTATCCAGAAGCTCTTAAGTCATAAATTCCAAAGTTGTGGCTATATTGTATCTATCAAATTTTCCTTATTGTTTCAACTTTCAGGAAAATCCCATTACTGTTAGGAGTAGGATGCAAGCAAAGAGAAAATATAGGAGCCATAATTTTCACCATCATTTTCCTGCATTTTAATGAGTAGCTGAATAAATAGACATGAATGATGAAATTCACATTAAGAAAGAAGCTATTCCAAAAACTCTGATTGATTGGCTTACTTTGCTTAATTCTGAGAGCTACTGTAAAACATACTATTTGTTAGGGTAAAAATATAAGCTGAATCAAAGATGCACAACTGCTGAGTGCTAGCTGGTATATACAGTAACACGGAGAAGGCAGAAAATGTGTTTATGTACAGTTGTTTTTCCTTTCCATTTGCTTGGAGAAAACACTGCTTTATAAAATGGAACAGCACAGAGCAGACCACGTGCAGTGAGGACCAATACAGTACACACATTATAACAAAATAAAAACACAAGAACTATGGATTCAAAAAATAATATGACTGCAGAAAGGAAAAAAAAAAGGCTTGAAACCTGGAATGCTTTTTATGGAGGTTTCATAATGTACATTTATCTGTAAGCCTGTTAATCGTTTTCTAAAGTTCCCAGTTGGCCACCTGCAATTTAGGCATGGAGCAAAAAATAAACCATTGTATTATACAAAAACTTTGTATATTAGCATACAAAAGGTAACAATTTACTTTTTGTATAAAATATAACTTTCTGATAGTATATTTATTTCACATATGTATAAATATAACCCAAAGAATATGTTTTTAATTATTTCTACCAAAATATTTTTTTACAAAAGTTTACAAAACAAATAATTTCTTTATATTTACAAGCCAACACTGAGAAGAACCTGGGCCAGTGGTGTGGATGCTGCCTGACAGAAGGTGGGACAGTGCTCTTAGTCATGTTAGAGTATGATGGGTGAGTTTTCAGAAGCCACAAAAATTGCTCTTTTTTGTTGTTATTTTTATAGAATTGATATTTTCAGCTTTGAGCATAAAAGGTATGAGTGAAAGCATATTTCAAGGGGTGATTACTTAGGTTTTAAGGGCAGAAAAGGGAAATTATACCACTTTCAATGAGATCAATTCCATTTTCCAGGAGAATTGTGTGTAGATTAAATAGTAGCCTATTTAATATTTAATATTTAATTCTCACCTAGGGTCACTCTGTCAGTTAGTCAGTGAGGCACTGGGCTTCAGTGAAAGTAGAAACTTAGATTTTGGATCTTGGATATGGAGGCTATATATAGCCTTAAGATGTTTCCTTTCTTATATTAAGCGATGGGTTGAACACTTAATGGATGGTGTGTGAACTTTCATGACAGGTACATTTTAAACATTTTAGCTGTTCCTCAGAGGCAGTTTGCTGTCCCTTACTTTCCCAGTTTTGGTTCCTTCCAGGGCCTCCTGTCTCTTTTTGCCGTCAGAGAAGACGGTATGGAATTTAAGCTTTGGTAAAGCTTTCCCAACCTTCCTGGACTTAGAAATCTGTTTTGTCAGCTCAGGAAATAGGGTTGGTTTCAATTTCAATCATCTTCGGAACTGACCAGAGAGAACTTTTACAGCAAACCCTCTACCCCTTCCCCATCCCCCAATTACAGTTGTAAGCCAAATAAATCCCTTTTATGACAGTGCCCAGCTGGACATTTTTTGAACATTGTGGTGTGTGAGTGATTAAAAAAAAAAGTGAAATCTAATGCATACAGACAGGCATGCAACAACTTTTGATCCAGGTCTTGGTTGTATATAAAACTTGGAAATGGATTGGGGAATCAGCTGTGAATTCATTCAAAAGAGCAAAGGTTTTTTTATTTTGTTTTGTTTTTTGTTTTTCCCTCAGAGACTGCACAACTCCAACTCCTGATTCCAACACTAGGAACAATGCTCTTGGTTGTCTGTTCCACCAGGAATGGCATATGGCAGCACAAGGTGGGTGGGGAGAGGCCTATAGCCTGCTGGACTCATTCCAGGCCCTTGCTTACTCTGGTCGATTTTCTTACATTCCAAACAGATCTTGTAGTTTTCTCCACAGAAGCTCTAGGTGGTTTAAAATAATAAACCAGAGATAAAGCTAAAACAGCACAAAGAATGATCAAGTGTGAGAGAGAATCTGTTATTCTGTGCTCCATTTGGAGCCAGTTCCCCTGCATCACATGAGACTTAAGTGATTTACAAATTCCCATCACTTTCTCTCAGGGAGGAAGGAAAGAAAGGAGTTTTGTGGCCCATTCTACCCAGTAAAAATATACATTGACATCACAGTTCCATTTGAATGAATTGGATATCCTATCCTATAATTCAGAGCTATGAAAAGTCATCTCATACTTTACTTCCCTCAAGTTTACTATTCGGGGAAATTTTTTGTACCAACATTTTCAATACAGTCATCACTCTTTTGTCTCCCAACATTAAGCCACGGTATCTACACAGTCCCACTAAAAGGGAAAACTAAAAATCAACAGCTTAACCTTTACAGAGTCTATATAAAATACTGCCTTTGAGTGCTCGGAGTTTGTAATTCCCATCCCTTCTTGTTCATGAATTGCTGCCCAAGATTTCATCAAGGTTGATGTCTTTCATCCAGTCATCATTGCCAGGCTCGGTTTTCAGTAAGGAATCTATGAAGTCGGAGTCACTATTCAGCGCTGGTCCCATGTTATCAGTCTGTTGGCTGAGAAAGTCAAACGCTAAGTCACTGCCGTGGTCAGGCCCTGGGAAGGCCCTGGCGCTTTGGTTGGTAGCAGGAAAGCTGTTGGAGGGCAGGGATGGAGCCTGAGTTATACCTGTCCCGGCCTGGCTCAGCCCCGGTCCTGACAAAGTCTGTGTGCTTAGCTGGTTTGGTCTGAGAGTCAGACCTCGGAGTGACCCCAGAGTCTGTCCATTCACTGTCTGGCTCATTTGATTGATGGGTCTCATTTGCACTGCTGGTGTCAGCTGGCTTGGGGGAGCCACGGCTCGCTGGGAAAATTGCTGGTTACCCACGCCACGCTGCAGAGGCTGAGTGGCGGCGAACGCCGCTGCTGGGGAGCCGGCTGGGAAGCGCACTCCCGGGGCCTTCAGGGCCTCCTGCGGCTTGGCTGAGGCTTCCACCGAGGCCCAGGTGGGCGCTGTGGTGCTGGAAGTGATCATGACATTTGGCGGTCTCTGGGCCGGGATGCTCGTGACGCCGGGGTTTAAGTTGGGTCTCACTTGCTGGGAGCTGGCCATGGAGCCAGACCCAAAAGTGCTCACGCTGTTGTTGTTCCCAGGCCCCAGGGTAGAGGGCCGCAGCAACATGGGGTTACTCTGACCGGTGATCATTTGGTTGGTACTTCTGTGCTGGGCTATCTGAGTCATTCCCGAAGGGACACTGTAGGTACCTGGTTGGTTGCAAGGCAAGTTTCCGTATATCCCAATGTTGCGGACGGTGGGTAAAGAAGGCATCCTTGTTCCTTGGGAAGTGGACAGCAGGTTGGAAGTCTGGGTCAAAATGCTATGTGTGGAGACAGGGTTTGCCAAAGCATGGTTTGAGTTCAAACTCACAGTTGCTGAGCCTCCTGAGAAAAGAAGGAAAATTGCATCAGTATGCGTACTGGGTCTGTGACACTCTTATGTGCCATGAAAAATACTGTAGTTTTGATGTTATGTAGAAAGACATGAAACAATGAACAATATATGATGTTTGCAAAGAGCTTTACATTGATTGCCTTATTTGGGTCTCACAACAATCTTGTGAAGGATTATTATTGTAATAAAATAAATAAATAAATAAATGAAATTATTGTATTTAAATAAGTGAGTGAAAATAAATAAAATCTTATTTTATGAATGGAGAAACTGAAGTTCAGAATGGTTAGGGATATGCTCATGTTCCCATAGCTAAGATGTGTCAGAGGGAGATTTGAACCCAGGTTTTGATTTCAGGTCTAGCATTACCTAATGCTACCTAATTACCTAAACATTACTCTATCTTGTGCCTTAATATGTAATCTTCTGATATAACACAGTCAGTGTATATGCTGGTTTCTTGGGCAGTATCCCTCTAACTGGCTAAGAGATTGTATTCTAGAGAAAGAAGCAGATTCATAGGTTCACAGACTGAGAATTGAAAGGAGCCTTGGAGTTCATCTTGTCTAATAAATGAGAAAACTAATGGTTAGATCTGCTCATGGTCACACAGTAAGTGAGAGAGTTGAGTTTTGACCCCTGATTTTTCTAGCATTCTTTCTATTGTACCGTACTAAGGCTGACTAATAGAATACAAGGATAACCGGATTTCTACCTATCTCTCCAACTTCTATCTCAAGTAGTTTTGCAACATTCCCCAAATAGGCATCCTGAGATGTCCTTTCCCATCTTTCTTTTTAAGTTCTAAATTTCCTTAAGAGCTCAGTTTAAAAGCCAGGCCCTCAGTGAAACCTCTCCTGATCATCTCAGCCTTCAGAGACTGCCTTCAGAGATTAGAGTTCACGGGAAATACTGCTGTCAGATATATACATTTTTGAGTCAGCTACATAGAGATGATCATGGAACCCTGGGGATTGGATGATATTTCCAAAGGAAAGAGAGGAAATACTAAGTGCAGAGTGTTGTAAGAAATCCACATCTGGGAGTAGGAGGAATACATTTAAAAATCAGTGGAAAAGATTTAGAAGACAGGAAGAACTAAGAGAAAATAATGTCATGGAAACCAGGGAAGGTGAAAGTCTCAAGAAGTATATCAAATACTCTGAGAAGGTCAAGGAAGAATGCAATCAAAAAGAGCTATTAGATTGCCAATTAAGATGGCAATAATGACTAGAGACAGTGGCAGTATTTGAACCAGACAGTGGGAAGTGAGAACAGATGATAGGATATACCTTGGCACAAAACTTTAAGTGTTTATACAGATGACTCTTGGGTCAATATATGCAACCCATTCTATCTCCTGAGCACTAACCCATCCATCATTATCAACTGCCTTTTGGCATCTTAAATTGAACACATCCAAAAATGAATCCTCTTTTTTTTCCCACTATAACCCATACAATGTAAATTCCTCGGGACAGGGATTGTTTTACTTTTTTTTTTTTTTTTTTTTTAAATCCCAGCATCTAGTATAGTAGTTTATACATAGTACACATTTGATACATAAATTGGATTGAGTTGAATTCTTTCCTTTTTTTGATTGGAATCTGGGAATCATCTTTAATTTTTTTTTCCTTTTCTTTTATCCCTTTCATTCAAATAGTTCTGAGTTCTATTGAATTTATTTTTTTTTAATATTGCTCATATTTATCCCACCTTCCCCACACATATTGCCCCCATCCTTCTTTCAACCCTTTTCTTACCTATCCTAATATTTCTGTCTTCTAACTAGCATTTCCTTATTATATTATATGTTGCTACCTCTCTTCTCTACCTCCCATTCCATTATAAGTTCTTTCAAGGTAAGTATGGTGTCATTTTTCATTCTTTTGTATTCTTGTTGCCTAACACTGTACTTTGTATATAGTGGGAACTTAATGTTTATTGAATTAAGTTGGACCAGTGACACCATCCTCTTTCATCAAATAAAATAAAGTTCATAGTTCTATACTGGATTAAAATGAACAAATCTCAAAGGGAAGAAAATAGATACTAACCTCAAAGTCAGAAATGGGACTAGGGCAAATGGGTATCTTCAAGGATGCTTAGAAAAAGTAGGGCCATATTTTTAAAATGAGAAAATTTCATTGAAATGTAGCAACTTTTGCCAACCCTAGATATACATGGGACAGTATGAACAAGACAAATGAACAAGAAAGTTAGGAGATGAGGTTTTCTACGGTGTCCTAGCATATATCAAACCTCAAAAAAAATTCTTGTTGAACTAAGTTAAATTGAAATAAAGTTTCAGAAGAATATAAGAGAAGAGAGTCAAGAAGAATAAATGTGAAGTACTGACAATAGATAAAAAATATTGTGTTAATAATTAGATTTTGGTAGAATCAGTGGCATAATGGATAGAATTACACTTGGATTCAGAGATAAAAATTCAAATCCTGCTTCAGAAACTTAGACTAGTAAGTAACCTTGAGGGACTCAGTTAGCCTAAAGAACTCCCTAAGCATTTACTAAATCACAGAGGGGTCATTAAGCAGGTTACAGAATTCCCCTTGAGGAGGAAAGCATAAATATTTCCTTCTATGGAGGAAAATTGGAAGGCTGCAGAAGGTTCTGATGATGAGAAAGTTAATACTTCAAAGGAGAAAATAAAGCATGAAATACCTCAAATTGCATTTTTACTTTCACAATTCTGCATGTGACTTAATTTCATATCTACTTACCAGAATATTGGCTTGTTGGTTGCATGTTGACCATATTTCTTCTTTGGTCTTTATAATCTGGGGGTGGCCTTGTCAAGTGTCTGTTTATCTGATCTTGTGGAGCAATTTTCTCCTGAGAAAATAAAATAATATCAGTAAATAACGACAGTTTATATGACTTTCTTCCTTAACTAGTGAGATCATGTGATCCCAAAGATATAAAAATAATTTGTAAATCATTAATTTAATGTCCTGGGCCCAATGTTGTAGTCTTAATTGAGGCAGAATTCTGCTTTATTTCAGTGGGTTTTCAGAAATGACTCGCAAGTTGTTTTTCCTTTATAATCATTAGCATCTCTGTTTTTTTTCCTATTTATTCTTCACAGCTCATTTATCTTGGATTTTTATTTTTATGAGAACATGTCTTTTTTTAATTTCTGAAGTGACCATGCTTCTAGTTTAAAGTTGTTGAAAGAGACATGTCTGCTACCTTTTTATTTGTGAATCTTTCTGGAACCAAGAAGTCTAGAGTTATGGGAGAAAAGATAAGATGGGCTAGCAAAATAAGTAGATATATTATTCCTGATACTCTTACTTTAAAGCCATAGACATTTTTCTAAGATTTTCTTATTCTTAAAAATAATTAAATGATTTCTTAAACTCTTAATATTCAATATAAAAAAGAGAACCAGATAGGGAATCAAAGGACATGAGTTCAAATCTCATCTCTATAATTTACTACTCATATAAATTTAGTAATCACTTACCTTCTCTGGGAATTAGTTTTCTCATCTGTAAAATGAGGGGGTTGGACTGAATTCCCTTCCAGCTGTGTTTATGAATCTATGAATTAACTAAATGTCCTTAGTAATTAATTACAATAACTAAAAGGTGTCCCTCTTTCTAAATCTCCTCCCTCCCCCCTTTCCTCTATCCTTCATGCCCTCCTCCCCCCTTTTCTTCCTCCCTTCCTTCCTTCCTTCCTTCCTTCCTTCCTTCCTTCCTTCCTTCCTTCCTTCCTTCCTTCCTTCCTTCCTTCCTTCCTTCCTTCCTTCCTTCCTATGTTACTTGCTGATACTGAGAGTTTGGAAAGTAGGGGAGGGCTTGTTTCTTTTGTAGCTTTAAGTTTCCAGTCATCGACAGAAGTGATCTCTAACAAAGAAAACTAATTTTTTAAGATTGACATGGAACAAGATTGTAGGAAATTTAATAAATTGGGGAAATTAAGAGAAGATAAAATATAGTCTGTAGTACTTAGATTTCATCTAAAATTTGAGTTTTCAGACATTTCAGACTGAATGGAGTCTACCAAAAAGGCAAGTAATCCCTAAAATAACAACAAATGCTACTCCAATTCATGATTTTTAGAAGAAAAAACCCACACAAAGACTCATTGAGTTCTTGGACATCAAATGACTCATAAAACACAATTCTGATTATCTAAGTACAAATGAATCAGAATCAAATGGATTAAATTTCTTTTAAATAGGCATTTAAAAGTGAAAGAAAAAAATGGTAAATGGTAAAAATCCATTTTGTTGTTTTGCAAACCCTAAATGTCTGAGAAATTGTTTGTGCTTCTCAGTGAACCTGAAATGTGGCAAGATTCATCTACCCTAGTATAAACTACCATGTAGTCTTGGTTTTGGGGATTTCAAGCCAAATTTTAGACTTTCCAAAATCCTACTTTTTCCTTAAGCCTATGACTTTCATGGCACAATCTAATGTTTTTGGTTTCTGTGTTGTAGAATCACTGAATTTCAGAGTGAGAAAGGAGTTTAGAGATTGTTTATTTCAACCTACACCTGAAGAGAAAATCCCTTTATAATATCCTCATGAAAAGGTTGGAATAAAAGTCCTCTAAGTTCCCTCTGGAACTGATGTTACCTAAGCATTTTTGAACAGGAAGATGATCCTTGGATGAGGTCCTTTGGTCATTTAGTCATAGCCCCAAGCTTGAAGCCTTTCCAGCCTGGCAGGGACAGACAAAGCTTGCACTCTATTGTTAAAAGCTTTAACGAGCCAGGGCTGTCTCTATCCTGTGGTGAGGTAGTGGAGTAGGGTTATTATGTCTTTAGAGTAGATTTAGGAACATTGCTCCCAAAACATCCCTATTTTTTTTTTTTTTTAATAGGACTATTTAAAAAAGCAGTGTGGAATTTGGAATAGCAGATAGATGTTCCGGTTTGGAGTCAGGACATCTTGGGCTCAAGGCCTGACTCTAATTCATACCAGCTGTGTGACCCTGGGCAAGGCATTTAACTTCTTGGTGACCCAGGTAAAGCTCAAAGAATCTTAAGTTGCAGAATGGTCCCCTATCTGCATTAGCAAAATGCATTTCTGCACTGGGAGCTCCTGGTACAAGCAAAATCACAGATCCATGAAAGAAAAAAAAGAACTAATTTGGCTAAACTAATGTTTTTTAATAAGTGCTATGTCTCTTTTTATGTCATGCACATAAAGCTTCCTCAGAGGGGAGAAAAAACAGGTAATAATTATACTCCTGGGAGAAATACACTACTAAAGAGTCTCAGATCTAGCCTAGCCAAACTGATTAAAATCATTATGAAGCATATGTTAAGAAAAGGTACCATCAGAGATCATTTCTTCCTTAGATTTGATAAAACCACACCCAAATTCAATAAATAGCCTCTAGATAATGACAAATGTGAATCCCTTTTAAAGACATGCAAAGAGGTTTCATTCTTATTGATGTATTACAACTTAAAACATTGTCCTTTGCAATTAGAGCCCTGTGGGAGATAGGAAATTGCAAGGAAATGAACCCTTTGTGGAAAATAGCCTGCCTTCAATTCTCTGCCATAATTAAAGTAATGGCATAGTGAAAAGAATTTTGGATTTAGAACCAAATACCTTAGATATTATCTTGTCCAATCTCCTCATTTTACAAATGAAGAAACTGCGGTCTTATAAAAGTAAAATGACTTGTTTAAGGTTACAAGGATGGATAAATGAATGGATTGAACAACAGAGAGAGTGTATGTGTGAGAGAAAAAGGGAGGAAGGGAGGAAGAGAGAGAGAAAGAGAGAGAGAGAGAGAGAGAGAGAGAGAGAAAGAGAGAGAGAGAGAGAGAGAAAGAGAGAGAGAGAGAAGAAGAGAAGAAGAAGAAGAAGAAGAAGAAGAAGAAGAAGAAGAAAAAGGAGGAGGAGGAGGAGAGAAAGAGAGAATGAGAATTTATTAAGTACTTATGAGATGTCAAGCACTACAGATATAAACACCAGTGAAAAGAATGACGATTCTTGCCCTTAAGTTTATGTCCTTTTTTCCTTCCTTCTTTCTTAAATAGATTTGTGGTTTCACTAGCACTTCTCATTTACTGTTCTTTATACAGAAGAGTTGGTGAGTATGGAGTTCAGAATAACAAAAAATAAATTTTAAAAAAGAAAGCCCTTTTAGGATTCAGAGAAAAGTTTGTAATGCATGATATTACTTCTTCCCCATTCCCCTTCCCCTGAGGATTAGCAGTATGTTTCCCAATTTTACCTTCAGCCTAAGCTCATGACTTTTGCTCCCTCTGGCCTTGATTTCTGCTATCAGATCGGCACAGGGGGCACTGACTTCTTATTCTGTTGAATAAGAATTCTGAATGCAGAATTCCAATATTGATTCCCAAGGGATTTGGGGTGGGAAAAATTTTGGGGAAAAGAATAGGCACAGTGGACAGGCACAGAAAGGAATCATTGCAAGGAAATGAAGGAAAAGAAAGAAGCATTTAATATCCTAATAAAGGAAGATAATATATGCGAAGGAACTGAAAAGTAGTAGGAGAGAGGCAGTGATAAGATGCCTATATAGGGGCAAGGCTGCTAGCAAAGAGACAAAGTTAGGATAGCAAGTGACAGAATCATGATTCAAACTCAGGGCCTCTAAACCAAGATCTAGTACTTTATCTGAAGCACCAAGTTGTTCCTTATAATACTTGTTATTTTGTATCTTCCATGAAAGTTTTCCTCTGATGCATGGAGGTGATTGAATTTTTAAAATCAACAATCAGAAAGCATTTTTAAATTGCCTACTATGTTCCAGGTATTATGCTAATTACTAAGGATAAAAAAAAAAAAAAGCAAAAAAAAAAAAATCCTGCTCTCAAAGAACTGACAATTTGATGAAGGAATGATGTGTAAATAACTATGTGTAAACAAGATATATTCGGGACAAATTGGAGCTAATCTTAGAAGGAAGAAACTAACATTAAGAAAAGATATGAAAAACTTCTTGCAGAAAGTAGGATTTAATTCAGCACTTGAAGAAAATCAGGGAAGCCAGAAGCTGGATATGAGGAGGGAGGGAATTCTAGGCATGAGAGACATCAGTGAACACCTAGAACTGAGAGAGTTTGAGAAACATCAAGGAGACCAAGCAACCTTGAATGTCAGAGAGCAAAGGAGAGGTAGGTATAACAGAGCTAGAAAGATAGGAAAGGGCCAAGTTTTGAAAGATTTTAAAAGTCAAATGAAAGATTTTATATTTTATCCTGAAAGTGGGAAACCACTGGAGTTTATTCAATAGCAGGGTGATAGTCAAACCTTTGGGAAAATCAGTCTGACAGTTGAATAAAAAGATAATCAATGGAGTAGATAGATTTGAGGTAGGGAAATGAACCAGAAGATTATTACACTGATCTGGGCATGGGGTGATGAAGGCTTGGATGTGGATGGTGGCAGTCAGAGGAGAGAAGGAGAGATGTTACAAAGGTGGAATCAACAGGCTTTAGCACCTGATTGGATGTTGGGGAAGGGGTATGAGTCTTGGTGACTGAAAGGATGGTGTGCCTTAAAGATGCCAGTTGGCAACTGTTCCTGCATCCTGCTTGAGATCATACCTAAGTATGAGTCTGAGACCTTATCTTGCCCTTGTCTTGCCCTTGGGCACAGTTCATGCTCCTGGCCAGACCCATCCCCACTGTCCATAAACAGCTTTGCCTTTCCCTGGTTGGACAAATTAATCAGTGTAATTGTTTTCTTGGCTTTCCCAATTAAAATAAAATTTGGTCTATTTTCTAGATCTGTTTAAAAGAGTTTGAGGAGGGGATAGGGAGCTCACTGTATCACTTTGCACCATCTTGGCTGAGAGAACTTAGAAGGGTAATGTATTGGGGGGATAGACAATAAGTTCGGTTTTGGATAGGTTGAGTTCAAGATATCTACAAGACATCCAGTTCAAGATATCAAATAGTCAGTTGGAGATTAGACACTGGAAATTAGGGAAGGGGTTAGAGCTGGATAAGTAGATTCAAGAATAATCAGCATAGAGAGGATCATTGAATCTGTGGAAGCTAATGAGACCACCAAGTGGAATGACTTATAAGGAGAAAAGATGTCTGGGGAGAAGCCTCATTTTTATTTGTGTATTACCTCTTAAAACATCATCCTTTGCCGTTGAAGCTAAGTGAGAGATTGGAAATTACAAGGATATGAGTCTTCCATGGAAAATGTCCTGCCTCCAGGCTTTGGCAAGCCCAGAGGGAAAGACCAAACCTCGAAGCTTCGCTGTAAAGCTCTTTAAGCAGAGGCTGGAGAATCACTTAGTGGCAACATTAGCGTAAGGATTCTTTTTTGGGCATGAATTGGACTAGATTCTGGTCCCTGAATTGCCTTCCAACCTTGAGATGCTGGGATTCAGTAACAGTGTGTCTATCATCCAAGGACTGGCTAGGCTAATTGCAGAGATGCTTATAAGCAGACTGCTGACCACCAGGAAAGGAATGGTTTTTGGCCATAGCAACTCATGAAGACCTCCAACCAAGGTGTGAAATGGCTACACAAGTACAGCCACACAGATGAAATCATGGGATTCGCAAAGTACAAAAAGTACGTACCATAATAAGCAACCAAAGAGCCAAGAAGTAATTTAATCAAACCATTTATTATTATCATTCTTAAAGGTAATGGTAATGGGGTTGCTTTCAGTGAATTAATTTTTGTTTTTATTTTTTCTTCCTTCTCCTTTTTAAGGGTTCATTTTATGAAGCAAGAAGACAATATTGCCAGGGCTTTCCCAGTTATGAGTTGCAGAAGAAATAGCTTAAATAGACAATGTAAAATATTTTTTCTGCTCTGTTTTGGATAACATACTCCTATTAACTTGATATTATT
Organism: Antechinus flavipes; assembly: GCF_016432865.1. NCBI lineage: Eukaryota > Metazoa > Chordata > Mammalia > Dasyuromorphia > Dasyuridae > Antechinus > Antechinus flavipes. The sequence goes on from NC_067400.1 coordinate 487,945,535, forward strand.
ACTTTTTTTTTTACCCTTTTCCTCTTTCAGTTACATAGGAGGTCTGAAACAAGGGCCAAAAAAGAAAGGATATAATTTTAGTTTTCATTAATAGAGACAGAGTATCCAGGACTAAGTAGGTGCTAGATTTGCTGTATTCTACCTTGGCCACATTGGAACACTGTTCTCAGTTCTGGGAGTTGTTTGGTGGAAGGACATTGATAAATTGGAGAATATCCAGAAGAAGATCATCAGGATGGTGAAAGGTCTCAGTCATGTCAAATATAATAATAATAATAATAATAAAATAAAAAACAACAACAACAACAACAATAACAATAATAGTGTTAATAACTTGGAAGCCAGTTGATATAATCAATAGAGTACTTGACCTGGAGTCAGGAAAACTTGAGTTCAAAATGGACCTAAGATATTTACTAGCTATGTGACCTTGGACTAATCATTTAATCTTTTAAATTCAGTTTTCTCCTCTATAAACTGGGGACAATACTTTTCAGGACTGTTGTGAGAATCAAATGAGATAATAATTGTAATTGTACCTGGCACACAGATATGCTATATAAATATTAATTATTATTATTTTATCAATTTAGTAAGTTTTAATTTTATTTAAGTTAATTTTGTTAAAAATTTTAGTATTAATTAGCATTTATGTAGAGTTTTAAGGTTTGCAAAACACTTTTCATATAGTAGTTCATTTGATCCTCACAACAACCCAATGAGATAAGAATTAGTTAAAGGAAAGCCTTTAAGCAAAAAGCTGGATAACTGCTTGTTGGGTATGTTATAGAAAGAATTTTTGTTCCAATACAGATTGGTCTAAGTATCCTATCAAATCTGTGATCTGATGTTGCTGCAAAAAAAAAAAAAATAAGATAGTGGAGAGGAAATAGTTGAGGGGTTACTCAGTTGTAGAAAAGAAGCAGGAATTTTTAAAGTGCCTACTATGTGTTAGGCATTGTACTAAATAATTCATTTGATTCTCACAACCTTGTGAAGCAGATGCTGTTCTCCACATTTTACAGATGAGGACACTGAGGCAAACAGAAGTTAAATGATTTGTCTATAGTTATACAGGTAGTAAATATCTGACACTGGCACTCAGATCTCCTGATGTCAGATTTGAACTCAGTTCTTTTTGCTTTTCTGTTGTACCACATAGCTGCCTAGGAAAGGAGAGGGTCCAGAGCCCAAGCAGAGGTCAATTGTTAAGGGAAATGACTTGGGAATTGTGTGAGAAATTGGCTGGATGATTGTGAAACTCCTACAATCTCAAGGATTTCCTATCCTTTCCAAAGGAATCTCTGATAATTTCAAGTGTTTGAAAGGGAAAGTGTTTCAGTATTCATTTCTTTAATAATAACCCAAGCCAAGATGGTGCAAAGTGATACAGTGAGCTCCCTATCCCCTCCTCAAACTCTTTTAAACAGATCTAGAAAATAGACCAAATTTTATTTTAATTGGGAAAGCCAAGAAAACAATTACACTGATTAATTTGTCCAACCAGGGAAAGGCAAAGCTGTTTATGGACAGTGGGGATGGGTCTGGCCAGGAGCATGAACTGTGCCCAAGGGCAAGATAAGGGCAAGATAAGGTCTCAGACTCATACTTAGGTATGATCTCAAGCAGGATGCAGGAACAGTTGCCAACTGGCATCTTTAAGTGCCCACTACCCAGATCCAGGTCACAGATTAAGGGTAGACTGAGAAAGGGCCTTGTGCCCTTTGCATAGAGAAAGGAGGAAATTTCAGAAGCAAGCAGTAGCATGGTGACTCATATACCACACAGAGTAGTTTCAGTTTTAACTTCTATCCCAGTTTGAAGCCTGTGGAAGAATAATCAGAGCAGGAAATCCAGACCTAGGAGGAGCTTGAACCAGCAAAGCTTCCAGGCTGACTAATAGTGACTTGAGTTAAGCAGCAGCCTAAAGCTCAGACCCAAGTCCAGATCAGGCACTTGCACTCAGAACAGGGATCCAAGATCAGACTTTGAACCGGATTAGAAGACTTTGGGAGCCCTGAAAACAATAATTTTTGTCTAATATATAGTGTGAAATGGAGAAACAAACCTATGACTTTGTAATTACTCCTTATGTAACCTAAGAAGAGGGATGGTCATTGTTTCTCCAGGATCCAAAGTCTTGTCAGTACTCTGCTGCTTACTGAATATTTATTAAATTGAATTGATTTGCTCCCATTCCCTACTGAAATACACTTGGGTCAGAGCTGTTCGGAAGCTCTTCTAGTACTGCTACTGCCCATAGAAGAGAAACAATCTCAGTTCCTCCTGGGAAACAGCAATGCCTATTTGGTATTTGTAGTCCTCATACAATTTCTGGGCTGGGCTGGTTGGACTATTTAGATAAAGGTGCTTTGAATTACAACAGTTCTATCCCTGAATAAAGTAATTTTTCTTCCCACTACTTTGTATGTGCAGAATTGTGTTGTGTCTCTCTCAACCTAGAAACTCCAAGGCTCACCTTATTACTCCCAGAAGACATGGGCAGAGGACAAGGAGCTGCAGGAGACTAAATAAACAAATGTATATGGAGCTATCAAACCTCCCACAGTTCTGGGAAAAAAACGATTGAAATTATAGTCCCGAGGAACACTTACTGCATCTGCCAGCATGTGCTGTTGAAGGAGAAGATGTTGTTTCTGCTCCATGATCTGCCTCTGGATAGCCTGCTTCTTCTCCATCAGTTGCTGATTCAACATCGATTGCTGGGAGTTCATGTAACTACTTCCAGTGTTTGGATTCGAGCAAGATGTGGAACTTGGACAGGGGCCTGTATTCTGGCCTACCACAGAGTGTTGATCCTAAAGAAATGAAAGAAAAAGAGAAAAGCTACTGTGAATTAAGAAGAAGAATGCTGCCCAAAGATCAGGAGCTTAGCTTTTATACATTTTCATATTGTTAAAATATCAAGCACAACTAATGGATTGTAACTCAGAGGATTGTTTTCTAATGGTAGGAGAAATGATCACTGGCATTATAAATAATAGTAAGAAAAAGCAGGGTTAGTAATATTAGGGCTTTATTGGAAAAGCCAAGTTACCCCATGACTCTTATAGTGAAAACTCCACCACATTCCACAAAGCAGTTATGGACTCTCAAAGAAAATTCCAATAGAGTTTTATGGTAGTTCCAACAAATATTCAGAAATATCATTCAGAACTGGGGGGTATTCCATTCTTGAACTTTATACCCATTCAACAATTGAAATTTTTGTGTTGACGTAAATGTAGACTATTCTTAATAGAGGTCATGCCCCTAAAATGACTATCTCTTTGCAATATGCAATACAATATCAAATATAATACACGACAAACATATGTCTGGACTTGTAATTTCCTTGGTGTAGAAAGTCCTAATTTGGAAACTTGCTCAGTTGGAAAAGCATTTTACTCTGTGCCAGACATTGTAGTAAGTGCTTTAAATGTAAATGAAAGGCAAAAGTAGGTGCTTTCTTTAGAGAACTTGCATTCTTTTTTTTTTTTTTTAACTTAATAGCATTTTATTTTTTCCAGTTACCTGTAAAGATAGTTTTCAACATTAATTTTTATAAGATTTTGAGTTTCAAATATTTTCCCCTTCCTCTATTCCCTCCCCTCTTCACAAAACAGCAAGCAATCTGATGTAGATTATTCCTGTAAAATAAATTTAAACATATTTCTATATTAATCATGTTGTGAAAGAAAAATTAGAACAAATGGGAAAAACTATGAGAAAGAAAAAAGGTAAAATTGGTGTGCTTCAGTCTCCATTCAGTCTTCATATTTCTTTCTCTAATGTGGATAGCGTTTCCATCATGAGTCTTGGAATTGGCTTAGATCATTGTATTGCTGAGAAGAGCTAAGTCTACCATAGTTGATCATCACATAATCTTGGCTGTTTCTGTGTATGATGTTCTGGTTCTATCACTTTATTCATATAAATTCATATAAATCTTTCCAGGTTGTTCTGAAATCCACCTGCTCATCGTTTCTTATAGAACAATGGTAGTTCATTTCATTCATATACTACAGCTTATTCAGCTATTCCCCAATTGATGGGCATCCCCTCATTTTCCAATTCCTTGTCACCATAAAAATTGCTGTTACAAACATTTTTGCACGTGTAGATCTTTTTTCCTTTTTTTTATGATCTCTTTGAGATATAGAACCAGTAGTGGTATTATTGGATCAGAGAATATGCATAGTTTGATTACCCTTTGGACATAGTTACAAATTGCTCTCTGGAATGGTTGGATCAGTTGGATCAGAACTCCACCAACAATGCATTAGTGAAGGAACTTGCATTCTAAAAGGGGAAATTACATATAAATAAATGTTTACATATGGGATATATGCAAAATAGAGGATGATAGTTTTAAAAGGGGAATACTCTAGCAGCCAAGGGAACCAGGAGAGGCTGCCTGCAAAAGGTGAAATTTAAAAGTCTTAAAGGAAGCCAGGAAAACTACAACTTGGAGGTAAAGAAGGAGAACATGCCAGGCATGGGGAGGAAAGAAGGAAACAAGTATTTGTTAAGCACCCACTATGCACTAGGCACTTTTTTTTCTAAGTACTTTGTATTTAATCCTCACAATAACCCTGAAAAATAGAGCCATTATTATCCTAGTTTTATAGGTAAGGAAACTGAGGCAAGTAAAAATTAAATGATTTATTCATGGTTATACAGTTAGCAAGTATTAAAGGACAAATTTGAACTCAGATTTTCCTGATTCCACACCCAGTATTCTATCTACTACATCTAGACATGGAGGACAATCTTTGCAAAGGCAAAGCCAGTATAGCTGAAACTTATGTTTAAAGAGGAGTAAACATGTAAGAAAACTATAAAAAGGGGAAGAGGTCTGGTTGTAAAAATTTTTGATATATGTTATAATTCCTCCTGGAGATAATAAGGAGCCACTGGAGTTTATTGAGTAAGAGATGGGGGAAATGATTTTAGGAAAATTACTTAGGTAGTTGTTTGTAGGAAAAATTATAGTGAGGAGAGATTTGAGATAGAACATTTAGAGCACAATTATGATAGTCCAGGCAAAAGGAATGAAGGCTTGAACTAGGTTGGTGGACACAAGAAAGAAGAAAAGAGAGTTTAAATTTTATATGAAAAATGTTGGAAAGATAGAAACAGCATGATCTGGCAATTGATTTAATATGTAGTGTGAGGGAGAACAAAGCATAGAGAATGACCCTGAGTGTGTGAACCTGGTTGATTGGGAAGTTGGTGGGTGGTCTTTCATTAGAAAAGGGAAATTTGAAGGATAGCAAGATTTTGAGAGAAAAATAATGAGTTCTAATTTGGACAATTTGAGTTTGAGATGCCTATGGGACATCCAGGTCAAAATAACTAATGGGTAGTTGATGATATGAAATTTCAACATAGAAAATTCAACCGTTTGATATAAAGATCTAGAAATCATCTTCATCATCTTGAACCCATGGAAGCTAATGAGATCACCAAAAGGAAGAAGATAAGAGGGAGAAATGTGACCAAGATAGTCCTTGTGGGAAGATACCCACAGTTTGTGAGAAAGACATAGATGAAGATGCAATAAAGAATATTGAAGGGGCACAGTCAGAGAAGTAGGAGAATCAAGAGTGAGGATTGCCAAGAGAATCTAGAAAGAAGAGAGAATTCAGGAGAAGAGAATCAAAGACTGTAGAGGATCAAAGAGGATAAGGATTGAGAAAAGACCATTGGACTGGACAATTACAAGATCACTGGTGACTTTAGAGTTTCTGTTGAATGATAGTTCCCATCCCCAACTTTTGCACTCAGTCCCTTTTCCTCTCCCTTTCCCTTGTTCGACTTTCACTTATTCTTACTATCTGGGCTTATCAATGGTAGAGATCAGGTTGTAGCCTTCTCCATGAAATGAAATTTCCTGGATGACCTTACTTAATTCTGATTTTTCCTTCCCTAGACCTCTCTTATGTACTTCTCCACACATATTTTAGACTCTAATTATAGCTATCCAAGTAGTCTACCATAAAGATATTCTTTGGAATCAGAAGTTTGAGCTCAAATTTGGCTTGTGATGTTTATGACTTGTCAAGTTAATTAAACTTTCTCATCTGTAAAATGAGCAGGTGACACTAGAGAGTTTCAAAGGTCCCTTCCCATTCTAGGTATATAACCCTATCATTGTATTTGTTATGCCCAGATCACTGTTTTATTTGGAGTAGTGATTCAGTGTTTCCTGAATGAATGAATGATTACATGACAGAGGTACAGAATACTATTAGAGTTATTAGGTAGGGATATAGACTTCTGGCTGTTAGGGGTAGGGAATGTGGTTAGAAAAGGGAGGAAGAAAAGGTAGATAGGATTTTTGATATTAGAATTCCACCATTTGATGGAATAGAATTCTTGAATGTCACAGTGCTCCAAGATTTATAAAAGAATCATCTTCCAAGAAACTCGATGTCATTTCCCTCTACACCAAAACAGATGGACAGTGCTAAATTTAGTGTTGTTCTCTCTCTATCCCATTTTTAAACCAACAAATATTTTCAGCCTTTTTTTTCCTGAAGCCATGTACTCCAAGCTGTGCCTACTGGAAACACATAAGAGTGGCAGAAGGAGAAGGGGGGCACTGTTTGTATTTGAAGATACCACCAGGATGAAGGAAGGAAAAAATGAAATGAGAGAAGAGTTTTATTTGGCTATTATGGATAGAGCATACGAATACAAAAAGTTTCTCCCTGAGAAAACTTTATGGGCCTTAGTAAAAATACTGTACACATTCTTTCAATTGAGGGAAGAATTCTGATTTAGCTGTTGCTACATTTTTTTGTCCTTACGTTAAATGTGAAACACAAAACACCTCCTTCCACAGCCTTGTAGCTCTTGCCAAGATGTTGTGCAAACTCTGGTACATAAAATATTTTGAAAGAAAAAATATGCTATAATGGATTGGCTTTGATTTCCATATTCAGCTCACTCTTGCCTTAAACCCTGCCCACATGTATCCAGAATTAATAAAAGTCATCTGTTCCTCCCTTTTGCACACTGTTCCCCTTAATAGGTTATGGGAGTCTTCCTAAAAATGACAGACCTTCATAGATGCAAGTACTTTAAAAAATGAATTAATCTATTTCTACTCATGTTATTTATTAAATGATAAAATAGTCAGTTTGCTCTAGCAGCTGGGGCTAAAGATCGATTCGGGGCAGAGAGTCCCCATGTGACTGGTTCATATCATGAATCTGGAATTGTATTTTATTTCATGCTTTAGTCCTGTTTTTTGCAGCCCATGAAATTATATGATTTGACTCTGACATTTAAAATGGTTTTCTGGTCTTTCTGGCTGGAGCTTTGTGAGTTGTTCATCACCGATGTGCATTCATTTGTGGATATGTCCCCTCACCTCAAATAAAGGAAACATAATACTTAAAAATCTTGAAGTGCTTTTAAGATTTTAATTAATCAAGCTATCACATTAATCTGTTCAGTGTTAGCCAGGTTATTGATATTTTTAAAAAGTAATTTCCTTTTTAACATTAAAAAAATCCACAACCTGACAAGAGTAAGACTCTTAGATGTATCTATCTATTAATGATCTCATAGTAACATGTGCAGGTTACCACATGTTTTTGGTATAATATTCTCCCCAGGCAGGGGGTACAGTTCCCTGGTGTGAGTTGTGATCTGAGAATTGCATACACAGAAGGGGATATGAATTCTGATTGGTTGAGAGACTTTAATATTACAATTCTGCATATCTATATAAGTGGTCAGAAAGTTCAGATTTGTAGGAAATCTAAAAATCTTCATTGAAAGAAACAGAGGAAATGCAATGTAGGCAAATGTAATCTTTTCAATGACAGGAAGGAGATCTCTCTGAAGTAGATGGTGAAGCTAGTCTCCCACATCCTTGACTTCCAGCATCTGCAATATTAAAGGTTGCTAAGAATTGACTTTTCCAGTGGGATTATTCCTTCTTTAGCTAAGCTGGGAATTTTTTTCTTTTAGTTGAAGAACTCATCTTCTCTATTTA